>NC_057809.1:248170931-248235732 GCF_018294505.1 Triticum aestivum
CGGCGGCGGCGATGTGTCCGAATTAGGCGGCAGACATGTCCGTCTGCGGCGGGGCGATTTTAGGGTTTCGGGGGAGAAGGAGATCCAGATTTCGGGGGGTTCTATTTATAGGCATAGAGGGAGCTACGAGAGTCCAAATGAGGTGCGGTTTTTGGCCACACGATCGTGATCGAACGCTCTAGATGATGGAGAGGGTTTAGGTGGGTTTTGGGCCAACTTGGAGGGGTGTTGGGCTGTAACACACACGAGGCCTTTTCGGTCCCTCGGTTAACCGTTGGAGCATCAAACGAAGTCTAAATGGTACGAAACTTGACAGGCGGTCTACCGGTAGTAAACCAAGGCCGCTTGGAAAGTCTCGGTCCAATACGGAAATTTTTAATCCCCACACACGAAAGAAAGGTAGAAATGACCACCGGTGGAGAACGAAGCCCCGGAATGCAAAACGGACAACGGGGAAAATGCTCGAATGCATGAGATGAACACGTACAGAAATGCAATGCACATGATGACATGATATGAGATGCATGACAACGACAACAACACACGGAGACAAAAACCCAAACCGAGTAAATAAAATAACTTAAGGCCGGAAACGGCAAGAGTTGGATTACATATTGGGTAAGTCATATCCGGGGTGTTACAACACTCCACCACTACAAAAGGATCTCGTCCGGAGATCTAGGACTGAAAGAACGCCGGGTACTCAGAACGGAGGTGATCCTTGCGTTCCCAGGTAGCTTCACGGTCAGAATGGTGTGACCACTTGACTTTGAGGAATTTGATTGACTTGTTGCGGGTCTTGCGTTCAGTCTCTTCAAGAATAGCAACGGGGTGCTCACGATAAGAGAGATATTCTTGGAGCTCAATGTCCTCGAAGTTGACAGTGCGGTCAGGAGTCTTGAAGCACTTTCGGAGCTGAGAGACATGGAACACATCATGATAATTTGCTAAGTTTGAAGGAAGCTCGAGTTGATAGGCGAGATCGCCTCTCTTGCTGACAATCTTGAAAGGTCCCACATATCTAGGGGCAAGCTTCCCTTTGATACCGAAGCAACGAGTACCTTTCATAGGAGAGACGCGGAGGTAAACATGATCCCTGATCTTGAAAGCCAAATCACGGTGCTTACTATCATAGTAGCTCTTCTAGCGGGATTGGGCTGCTTTGAGGTTATCTCGAATGACTTTGCACATTTCCTCTGCCTCTGTGATTAAGTCATTTCCCAAAAGCTGACGTTCACCGGTTTCAGACCAGTTGAGAGGGGTACGACACTTCCTGCCATACGGAATTTCAAATGGGGCCTTGCCCGAACTTGCTTGAAAACTGTCGTTGTAGGAGAATTCAGCATAAGGAAGACAATCCTCACACTTCATGCCGAAGGAGATCACACAAGCCCTGAGCATATCTTCAAGAATCTGATTGACACGCTCGACTTGACCGCTAGTCTGAGGATGAAAAGCTGTATTGAAGCGGATGTTGGTGCCCATGGCCTTTTGAAAAGAATCCCAAAACTTGGAGGTAAATATGCTGCCACGGTCTGAAGATATCACTTGAGGAATACCGTGCAGAGAGACAATCCGAGAGGTATAGAGTTCCGCCAATTGAGCTGCGGTCATAGACTCTTTGATAGGCAGAAAGTGAGCCACTTAGGTGAGTTTGTCGATGACAACGAATATAGCATCATTGCCACGCTTGGACTTTGGAAACCCAGTCACGAAGTCCATTTCAATGTGGTCAAACTTCCATTCTGGAATGGCAAGAGGTTGGAGGAGACCCGCTGGCCTTTGGTGTTCTACCTTCACTCTTCTGCAAACATCACACTCATTCACGAATTGAGCAATCCCGCGCTTCATTCGAGTCCACCAATAAGCCTTCTTGAGGTCCTGATACATCTTCGTGCTCCCAAGGTGGATGGAGAGGATAGAATTGTGAGCCTCATTCATGATCACTTTACGAAGTTCACCTTTGGGCACAACAATACGATCCTTGAAGAAGAGAGTATCCTTGTCATCAAGGCGGTAGCACTTGTACCTGGGTTGACTCTTGGCAATCCCAATCTTCACCTTTTTCACCATAGCATCAAGAAGCTGAGCTTGGAGAATCTGGTCTTCCAAGGTAGGAGAGACTTGAAGGTTGGCGAGGAAACCTTGAGGAACAACTTGCATATTAAGTTTGCGGAAAGCTTCACAAAGCTCGGGTTGATAAGGCTTGAGAATCAGACTGTTGCAATAAGCCTTCCTGCTCAATGCGTCAGCAATCACATTGGCCTTGCCTGGAGTATACTCGATACTCAGATTATACTCTTGAATCATTTCGACCCATCGAGTTTGCCTGAGGTTGAGATTGGGCTGAGTGAAGATGTACTTGAGACTCTTGTGGTCAGTGAAGATGTCCACTTTTCTTTCCAATAAGAGATGTCTCCAAGTCAAAAGAGCATGCACAACTGCCGCCAACTAAAGATCATGAGTGGGGTAGTTCTTCTCGTTGGGCTTCAACTGGCGAGAGGTATAAGCAACAACTTTCTTCTATTGCATCAACACTGCGCCAAGACCTTGGATAGAGGCATCACAAAAGACCTCGTACGGCTTGGATTCATCAGGCGGAGTCAGAACTGGAGCAGTGACCAATTTCTCTTTCAAAGTGTTGAAAGCAATGTCACACTCCGGAGACCAAACGTACTAGACGTGCTTCTGGAGAAGATTTGAGAGAGGCTTCGCGATCTTAGAAAAGTTTACAATGAATCTTCGGCAGTAGCTTGCGAGACCGAGGAAGCTACGGAGTTGCTTCACGTTCTGAGGAGGTTCCCAATTCACAATTGCAGACACCTTCTCAGGATTCACCACAATGCCCTTGACAGAGATGATATGACCAAGATAAAGAACCTCATCGAGCCAAAATTCGCACTTGGAGAACTTGGCGTAGAACTGGTGTTCTCTGAGCTTATCGAGCACCAAACGCAAGTGCTTGGCATGATCTTCCTTGTTCTTCGAGAAAACCAGAATGTCGTCGAGATAGACCAAAACGAAGTCATTGGTGCAGGCGTTGAAGATCAAGTTCATCATGCGAGAGAAATTCGGAGGAGCGTTGACGAGGCCAAAAGACATGACAGTGTATTCATATGAACCATAGCTTGTCCTGAAAGCCGTCTTGGGAATATCTTGCTCACGGATTCGAATCTGATGATAACCCATACGGAGATCAAGCTTGGAGAATACTTGGGCACCTTTGAGTTGTTCGAACAGCTCATTGATGTTGGGAAGTGGGTATTTTTTCTTGATGGTCTTCTTGTTCAATGGACGGTAATCAACACAAAGTCGGTCCGTTCCATCCTTCTTCTTCACAAAAAGAACACCACAACCCCACGGAGAAGAACTTGGCCGGATGAGACCCATTCTCTCTTGAATATCGAGTTGCTTCTTTAGCTCCTTCAACTCTTCAGGTCCGAGCTTGTAAGGACGCTTGCACACTGGTTCCGTGCCAGGCTCAAGATCGATGACGAATTCAACTGGCCGGTGCGGAGGCATTCCTGGAAGCTCTTCTGGAAAGACGTCTTGATATTCGCAAACGACTGGAATCTACGAGATGGCATCCAGTTCACCCTTCTCATTGAGAGAAAACAGACGGATTGTATCATCCCGAGCAGCAAAGACAATTACATCCTCAGACGAATGAGTCAATTGAATCTGCCTGGCTGCACAATCAAGATGTGCCTTGTGCTTAGAAAGCCAATCCATCCTGAGAATAAGATCAATATCCGAGTTACCAAGAACCATAGGAGAAGAAAGAAACTTGTAATCACCCAAGGTGATAGTAACATCCGGAGCCATCATTTTGGTGTTCATGAACAAACCCGGAGAAGAAACCGCTATTGGCTTAGGCAAATCAATAGTATGCACATCATGCATGGATGCAAAAGGCTTCGATAAAAATGATAAAGATGCACCAGTGTCAAAAAGAACTCTTGCGGGAATGTCATTAACAGGAAGGTTACCCATAATCACATCTGGCGAGTCCTCTGCTGAGCTGCATTCAGCAAGTTGAACTTGGCGGACTTGGTGTTATGCTTGACCATAGTTGTACTTGCCGATCTCATAGGAGGAGGAGGAGGGAGACGCCTCTGATTGAAGCATTTGTTGGCATAGTGCCCCTTCTGTTGGCACTTGTTGCACGTGACCTCTGAAAGCGGACAGTGATACGGAGCACTCGATCTTGGAGCTTGAGACAAAGTCTTGTTCTGAAAGCCAGGGTTGGGTGGGTGGGAAGATCCACTGCCACCTTTGCTCTTCTGCTAATATGGCTGACGGAACGGAGGAGGAGGAAGCAAATACTTCTGCTGCTTGGCCACTTGAGTAGAGGAAGAAGGAGTAGCATCTCTGACTCGCTTCTTGGAAGCATCACACCTCAGTTGAGCGGCCTCTTGCTTCAATGCCATGTTGTAGAACTCATCGTACCTCAAGGGTTCAAAGAGAACAAGAGCTAGCTGAATTTCTTCTCTGAGACCACCCCTGAACTTGTATATCATGCTCTTCTCATCAGGGACGTCCTGCTTGGCAAAGCGGGTGAGCTTCTGAAACAACTTGTTGTAGTCATAGACATACAAAGAGCCTTGCTTCAGGTTGCGGAATTCCCCACGCTTGCTTTCAACCACGCTCTGAGGAATATGATGAGCTTTGGAGTCTTCACGGAATTCATCCCAGGTAATAACATGTCCACCTCTGGAATCCTTGTACTACTGGAACCATTCTGCAGCTTGATCTTTGAGTTGGAAGGAAGCGAACTTGACAAAGTCCTCAGGCCTGACATTACTGCACTCGAAATGCTTGCACAGATCCACGAGCCAATCGTCAGCATCAGTTGCCTCAACACAATTGCTGAAAGTTTTTGGCCCGTTAGCAAGGAACTGGTTGAGTGTAGCAAAGTGATTCTGATTGTTGCCTTGGTTGCCTTGGTTCGTTTGATTGCGCTCTTGAAGAATTTGCATGATCAACTATGTGTTTGCATTGGTTGCGGCCATCACAGCTTGCCATGCCTCCGGAGGAGGTGGAGGTGGTGGCGGATCTTGATTCTGATTCTGATTGGTGCTCTTAGCGGGAGCCATCCTGAAGAGGTTGACCACCATTAGCACAATGATAGACAAATATTGTAGTTGAATCCAACGGAATGAAAATAGCAACATATAGTCTTCACATCCGAACAAAATGAACGAATGTATTCCTCTTGAAATGGTCACATATCCATAAATTGAGAAGCCACATAGAATTTAGGTAGAGAAATAAATCAACAAGGTACGGATCAAGAATGAATACTCGGTAAGAAATCCCAATCTCAAACCAAATATCCGTGGAAGAAGAACTAGAGCTACAAGAATTCCCACCTATGAAACTCCCGAACCTTTCCGGTTATGCAATCAGGTGTTGGGGATACAGGGGAAGCATAATATCTCACCCAAACTAGCAAATCCTACATCCAGCTGTATCCATCCTTCAACACATAAGAAAAACTTCGGAAACCATCTACCTCAACCTTCGAAAAGCATCCGTTATACAAGTTATGGCGATACTCCCGAACTCCCACCCCAGTACTGGGTGGCGTCGAGGTTATCTCACCAACGAACTGCATAAAAGAGATTTTCGATGTCGGCGTACTAAACTCAGGTATTCCAGAACTGCAACGATAAAATTATGACGACAACACCTCAGAGCTCTACTCCATGGGACACTTCCACAAAACCCCTGACAGGAGGCACCAAGACAATGTTCTCGTCACAAAACCATCGGAACGATTCCAAGATACCCGCGTGATCCTAAAAAAAATTTAGTAAAATTTGAGAAGAGAAGAGTCAAAACTCTACGTCAGGATGCCTTACCAGAGCGATGAGGAGACTGGGAAGTAAAAAGAATTCCTAAACTCTCCAATATATAAATCCTAAATGACTCAAAACATTTTTCTAGACACAACTTGGCTGCTAAAACGATCAAGCAATGGGGCTCCTAAGGTCGGGGAAGGCTCTGATTACCAACTTGTAATGCCCTCGATGTGGCTATAGCTCCCACGTGTCGAGGCACGACTTAAAGACATAACCGCATTGAAAGCAATGTCGCAAGTTAGGCAATCTTCACAACATCCCATGTAATATAAATAATAAAGGGGAGATACAAAGTTGGCTTACACTCGCCACGTCAATCAAAGTACATAAATAGCATTACCACATTCAAACACTCATGGCCCGACTACGGCGCCAAAATAAAAGATATCCCAACATGCGACACGGTCCCGATCACCCCAACTGGGCACCACTACTGATCATCAGGCAAAGACACGTAGTATCGTTGAGAGTCCTCGTCGAACTCCCACTTGAGCTCGAGCGCGTCACCTGGAGCGGAATCATCAGGCCCTGCATCTGGTTTGGATGTAATCTGTGAGCCACAGGGACTCAGCAATCTCGCACCCTCGCGATCAAGACTATTTAAGCTTATGGGTAAGGCAAGGTAAATATGTGGAGCTGCAGCAAGCGACTAGCATATATGGTGGCTATCCTATTCGCAAAAGAGAGCGGGAAGAGGAGGCAAAGCGCGAACGAGTAACTAGAGGACAACCTGCGCAAGCATTACTCCAACACCGTGTTCACTTCCCGGACTCCGCCGAGAAGAGACCATCACGGTAACTCACACTGTTGATTCATTTTAATTAAGTTAAGGTTCAAGTTATCTACAACCGGACATTAACAAATTTCCATCTGCTCATAACCGCGGGCACGGCTTTCGAAAGTTCAAATCCCTGCAGGGGAGTCCCAACTTAGCCCATGACAAGCTCTCACGGTCAACGAAGGAATAGACCTCCTCCCAAGACGTTCCGATCAGACTCGGTATCTCGGTTCTACAAGACACTTCGACAGGTTAAAACAAATCCAGCAACACCACCCAGATGTGCCGACAAATCCCGATAGGAGCTGCACATATCTCGTTCTCAGGGCACATCGGATGAGCAAGACGTCGGGTAGGCCAGCCCACAGTTGCCCCTGGTAGCCCCGGACATCGCTCGATTGGACCAACACTCAGAGGAGCACTGGCCCGGGGGGGTTTAAATAAGATGACCCTCGGGCTCCTGAAACCCAAGGGAAAAGAGGCTAGGTGGCAAATGGTAAAACCAAGGTTGGGCATTGCTGGAAAAGCTTTAATCAAGGCGAACTATCAAGGGGTTCCCATTATAACCCAACCGCGTAAGGAACACAAAATCTAGGAACATAACACCGATATGACGGAAACTAGGGCGGCAAGAGTGGAACAAAACACTAGGCGAGAGGCCGAGCCTTCCACCCTTTACCAAGTATATAGATGCATTAAGATAAGATGGCAATATAATGATATCCCAACAAGTAAATAATGTTCCAACAAGGAACAGTCTCCAATCTTCACCTGCAACTAGCAACGCTATAAGAGGGGCTGAGCAAAGCGGTAACATAGCCATTCAACGGTTTGCTAGGACATGGTGGGTTAGAGGTTTGACATGGCAATTTTGGAGGATTGAAAGCAAGTGGTAGGCATCGTAGCATGGCATAGCAAAAGAGCGAGCAATCTAGCAAAGCAAAGATAGTAGTGATTTCAAGGGTATGATCATCTTGCCTGCAAAGTTGTCAGAGTTGACTAGATCCTCGAAAGAAAATCAACGGGATCCTCGTTAGTGAACTCGTCTCCCAGCTCTACCCAAACAAGACAAACAAGCAAACGGAACACAATCAACCCCAGGCAAAGCTCAAACAATATGATGCAAGGATGGTATGCAATGCGGGATGCGATGCGGGATGCATATGCAAGATTTGACAAGGGTTGCATGAACCTGGCCTCAACTTGGAAATCCAAGTATTCCATTGGAAAGACGAGATGAAATCGCTTGAAAACGATATAAAGAACACCGGAATCGGAGTTACGGTTTGGAAATGACAAGCAATTCAAATATGACCACGTTCTGCGATTTACAGCAAGTAGTCGTCTAAATGCAACAAGATGAACATGCTACGACACCCAAACATGGCATCAAAATACATGGCAGGGATCCATTCATGAAGCTTAACAAAAGTCTACCACTTAGCTACGGCCAATTCATCCATTAATAGGTTCAAACAAGCATGGCAAAAATGCATTTGACAAACAGATTTCAGACTTAGTGAAATTAACACACATCTGGAATTTCAGATCAGATAGCACTCTTTGGAGCATGAAAACAATATTCTACAGGACCTGAACATGGCAAAGTAAAACATGGCATGGAGCTACTCAAATAGCTTAACAAAAGTCCCTTAGTGACCTTGAGCCAAAAGGGATCAGAAAATACATTTGCAAGCATGTGAACATGGCAAAAACATAATTAGATCACAAACTTAGTGAAAACTGGAGAATGCTGAAAACAGATATCAAGTAGGCATGTTTACGAGCTCGATGCACTCACTACAGAGCAAGTCATGACAATCTAAGCATACACCCATCAAGAATACACAAAATGCAAGCTAGACATGGCAAGAACAATACCATAGCATGCACGGATCAACTACAACATCATCGGCAAAATCGCTAACAAGTAGACAATCTGCCCAGACTCACGAAATGACAAAAGTAGAGCTCGATTGACTCAAGCTAGGGTGCTCCATAATTGCAAACAAAGACATGGATGGATAGATCACTACAAGGTTAACAAAACATCTTTACTGAACATCCTCAAAAGAGGCACAAATCACTAGGAAACAACATGAACATATGGCCATATGAGATAAACAGGTCAAGGACTTAGTGGAAATGATAAGTCCCTGAAATCAGCATTAACAAATGCCTCACTTTGCAAGCTTGTGCTAGTCACCACACACATCACAAAAATACATGGATTGCACCTCTGGAAAGATGGCAAAACCCTTAAAAAACACATGTAGAGCTCATGGGCATATCATGCACACATTAATCATGGCAAAAATGACAAATATCTAATTGGAGCAGCAGATCTGACAATTATCTCAAGTAGCACTCTTCTAACAGCATTTGGAGCATCAAGATGAACTCAAATGAAAATGATGCAATGAGATGAAATGATGTGCTCTCTGAGACGAACATTTTGATATGCTATATGCGCGAAACGGATTTACGGATGAGGTGTTATAGCATGAAGAACAAGGGCATATGGATGTGAGAATTTGAGGACTTAGTAGAAATTCACCACCTCACGGTTAGGGTTTACTGTAGCTCCCAGATCTGGATCGCGGCGCGCTTTACGAGGTTAGCCGGCTTGAGTTCTCCGGAGTTTTGCCGGTCGGAGTGGACAACGAGGACGGCGTCGAGGGAGAGGGGCGGCGCGGCACCGGATCCGGTCGCCGGTGCACCTGCCAGCGACGAGGGTAGCGCGGCAAGGAGGCGCACGCCAGCGCGTGGCGGACGGCGGCCTGCGGCGGACGGTGTTCGAGGCAGAGAGGCGGCGGTGGTGGCTCGTCGTCATCGGGGAAGGAGAAGGGCGCGGACGGCGGCGGCTCCTCTGGGCCGCGGGGGCTCGCAGCGGGCTGCGCGGGCCGGCGTGGCTGCGGGTGGCGGCGCGCCACGTGGCAGCCACCGGTTGGCTGCGGGCGGCGGCGGCGATGTGTCCGAATTAGGCGGCGGACATGTCCGTCGGTGGTGGGCGATTTTAGGGTTTCGGGGGAGAAGGAGATCCGGATTTCGGGGGGTTCTATTTATAGGCATAGAGGGAGCTAGGAGAGTCCTAATGTGGTGCGGTTTTCGGCCACGCGATCATGATCGAACGCTCTAGATGATGGATAGGGTTTAGGTGGGTTTTGGGCCAACTTGGAGGGGTGTTGGGCTGCAACACACACGAGGCCTTTTCGGTCCCTCAGTTAACCGTTGGAGCATCAAACGAAGTCCAAATGGTACGAAACTTGACAGGCGGTCTACCGGTAGTAAACCAAGGCCGCTTGGCAAGTCTCGGTCCAATCTGGAAATGTTTAATCCCCACACATGAAAGAAAGGTAGAAATGACCACCGGAGGAGAACGAAGCGCCGGAATGCAAAACGGACAACGGGGAAAATGCTCGAATACATGAGATGAACACGTATACAAATGCAATGCACATGATGACATGATATGAGATGCATGACAACGACAACAACACACGGAGACAAATACCCAACCCAAGAAATAAAATAACTTAAGGCCAGAAACGGCAAGAGTTGGATTACATATTGGGTAAGTCATATCCGGGGTGTTACGGTATGTTAGTTGATATTATTGATCCATATACTATATAAGTGTTTATATGACTATTAGTTATGTACATTATTGGTTCATTGACTCGGTATTTGAATCTTGATACATCGCTTGTGTACATATCTAAATGGGAGTACACATTATGCTGCGTGTGACATTTGAGTTGGACATAAAGTGTTCCAAATATTCGAATTCACCTTAATCTGGGTTCTAGATTCTGAATTTGAGTATCGGCATTTGTAAATCATATTCATATATGACAGTGGAATTCATCTTTGTCGTGCTTATGAAGATATATAAAAACACATAGAATGATTTATAAAGATTCGTATATGAATACAAAATGGATTTGAATTTAGTTGTCAGGGTAAACGTGGATGCTTATTGTCCCAAAGTTCAAAAGAAGCAGCAAAATGTTCACTTTCACATCGGCTGCATGAAGCCAAGTGTTTGGGAGATGGAAATTATTGTCTACCCTTTACACGGACAATCCATCGGCCCAATTTCCACTGCTCTCAATAGGGGTAGGTTAGTAACTTCAATTAGACTTGACATGACCGCCTCTAAGCCCATTCCGACACAGTGGGCGCCAAACATGGGTGGCAAAACACATTTGATTCAAGCTCGTTCGAAAGACCTATGTTTCTCCCTCCATTTCCCCATTCATACATGGTGGGCGGCAAAACAAACTCGACTCGGCCGAAATCGATGTAGGAAAATATTTTCAATAGGGGCAGGTTTGTAACTTCACTCATACGTGACACAACCGTCCTACTTGTCATCCCTGTTCATACACCATGGGCGCCAACCATGGTGGCCAAAACACCCTCTCCTTGCCTGAAATCGCTCTGGGCAAATATTGGCGACATGCGAGATTACCGTCCTATCCCCAACTGACAAGACATCCAAATTTTAAACGGCGACTAAGTTCATAACTTTCCCATATTTCAGACAAACGCGTCCCAAAAACATGGTTCCCCATACCTCTCCCTCCATTTTCCCATTCATACACTATCCGCGCTAGAACACCATCACTACACCAGCCTCCTCCATCCGCCACCCCATCCATCGTCGCCGTCCTCCATCCCATCCATCGCCACCATCCTCCACCATGCCAGAGTGCCTACTTTAGGTGTCAAAACTGGCGGATCATGGGTAGGGAGTCCCGAACTGTGTGTCTTGGAACGATGGTAACAGGAGACGGGGGACACAATGTTTACCCAGGTTCGGGCCCTCTCTATGGAGGTAATACCCTACTTCCTGCTTGATTGATCTTGATGAATATGAGTATTACAAGAGTTGATCTACCACGAGATCGTAATGGCTAAACCCTAAAAGTCTAGTCTTGACTATGATTATGAGGATATATCTACGGACCTAGCCCTCCGGTTTATATAGACACGGAAGGGACCTAGGGTTACACAAGCTCGGTTTACAGAGAAAGGAATCTTCATAGTTGGTCGCCAAGCTTGCCTTCCACGCCATGGAGAGTCCCATCCGGACACGGGTAGAGTCTTCGGTCTTCATATCTTCACGGCCCATCAGTCCGGCCCATATCCAATAGGTCGGACACCCGAGGACCCCCTAGTCCAGGACTCCCTCAGTAGCCCCTGAATCAGGCTTCAATGATGATGTGTCCGGCGCACAAATTGTCTTCGGTATTGCAAGGCGGGTTCCACTTTTCGAGTACTCCAAGATAGTATTCGGATAAAACAAATGTGTCCGGATCTGCAACACAAGTACCACACGACTGCAGGGAATATAATATTTCACGAGTCCCATCTGCTGACAACTTTTTGCAAGATGACATCACGTCTGTCTGGTCATTATATCGAACCGTTTTTGTCCGCCGTTCCGCGTTTCGAGATGCGGTTTTCATTGGCACGTCTTGTCAAAGCAGAGATCTTGTCCCCTTATTGAGGGATTCTCATCAATACAGGCGTGGGTAACCCAACCATGCCATTTACAGGCCCTTGGGAATAAGTGATTTTAGGGTGAGTTGGGAGGCGTTCAATATTAACTGCCCTTATAAGGGGATAAGGATTCCCCTTCTTCTCCCACGCCTTCTCTCTTCCTCTGCCCTTCCACTCTTGAGCTCTAGCGCCCAAGTTCTCATCTTTCCCCACCCGAGTAGGCACTCAGCCATGTCCAGATCCGGAGGTCAACGCAAGTGGATGGCCTCCTCCGTCAAGGAGAAGGACATTACTGAGCTTCGGGCGGCCGGGTACCTGGCGAAGGAAATCGCCCACCATCTTCAAGCCAAGGGGCAAGTCGTCCTCACACCGAAGCCCAACAAGAGGGTGGTATTCATCCCTCATTTCCTCCACAGGCTAGGGTTTCCACTCCACCCTTTTGTCTGCGGGTTGATGTTCTATTATGGGCTAGACTTCCATGATCTAGCCCCGAACTCTTTTCTCAACATAGCGGCGTTCTTCGTCATGTGTGAGGCCTTCCTCCGCATCCAACCCCACTTCGGGTTGTGGCTCAAGGTCTTCAACATGAAGCCGAAGGTGGTGGATGGCCAACAGGCGGAATGCGGAGGCACCATGGGAGAAAGCTGACCAATGTCTCCTGGCCAAAAGGCACTTTCGTGGAGACTGTCAAGGAATGGCAGAAATTGTGGTTCTACATCATAGAACCCCGCGGCGCCAACTGGGCCGCAGCTGCCGAATTCAACTCCGGCGCTCCAATGCGACTCACCTCCTGGGTTGAGAAGAGCCCGAATTGGTCTTCTTCAGATGAGCTGATAGCACTGCAGACGCACGTTCATAGCATGGTGGATAAAGATATCAAGCTCGTCAATGTAATCCAGGTGATGCTAGTTCGCCAGATTCTCCCGTGCCAAAGCCGAAGTCACCCTTTATGGGAGTTCAATCGAAGAAGCACCAAACCCTGAAGAGGCTCTTCGAAACTACTCACGAAGATGCCTGGAAGTTGCTCTTCAAAGGAAACGAGACGCCGCTTGCCATAGATTCGGACCGCGGGCACGACATTACCAACCTCGCCAACGAGGTAAGCCTTTAACACATCCTATACTTGCTTGTTACAAGGAGGATATCTGAACTTTTATCATCATTGCTTCTTCGGGAATGGATGGAGAGGGCGAAGCAGATTCGGTGTGACCCGAGGAACCAATCATCCCAAGCCTGGCGAAGATGCTGGTGCCGGCGCCCTGTACGGGGCCAGAGAAGAAGGCCAAGGGTGTCCGGAGTGGCCCGCGCCGCAAGGGCGCTTTGGACATGATGTCCCAGGACAAGACCCGCTCCTCTGCCGCCGAAGACGACGACGATGAGGAGGAGGAGGAGGAGGAGAGCGACTCTCCCCCTGATGGGGGAGGAAGAAGAGGGCGGCCTCCACAAATCTGGAGACGGAGGCGCCCAAGAAGGGGAAAGGCCCTCTCACGGATAGCTCTGCATGGGACGTCGACAGCAGTCCAGAGCGATGCCCCCAGAACAAGCCCCTGGCCCCATCGCAAGTACTAAGAACCCGCACACATCCATTTATCCGGCCTCTCCACCTTATGGTATTTTATATGGTTTAATCATGTTATTGCAGTCCGGCCCATGACAGCTCCCAGCGATCCTTATCAAGAGGCTCGTTGGATTGAAAGGCAATGGCCAGCGAGACACCGCCGGCCGCTCACTCTCCCAAGTCCAAGGGAGACGACGAGGTGCTGTCCCAAAGGACCTTCCCAGGCCAGGGAGAGGTTCAGGAGGCCGTCATGGTGGCGCCAGGAGGCAAGACCTCGACTTCCGGACACATGGGGGAGCAGATCCCCATGGTGACTGGGGGCCTCGATCAGTTCGGCCCCCAGCTGAATACGATTTCGGAGATCCATGCGGCTCCGGAATCCGGCGAACAACCTCCTTCAAAAGAAGGGTGTGTGACTGTCCTACCGGTGACCTCTGTCCAACCAGAGGCACCGGATAATCTACTCGAAGCGCTACGAGGCGCTTCCATTATGGAAGAACACCATATCCTTATGGGTACGGTGATTGAGAAGGTTCAGTCCGTCAAGAGCGGACTGACCGAAGCCTGCAGCGGCCTGCTGACAAGCAATGTAACAGGGAAAATCCCAATATAGACAGTAGCCCTTGAGACATTTCCCGATGTTCGGAAGGAAAAGTCGGACAGAGGATCAATTAAATTTCACAGGAAACTAACCAAACTATGTATGATGTGAATAAGCAGGTGTCGCTGCTGGCCACGACCTCTCACACTGCCGAAGTCTCCAGACTAAAGCAGAGACTGGAGCGGGCCGAAGAAGAGCTCGGCCAGGCGAGGAAGCAGCTGGAAGACCAGCAAGGTATGTATTGACTTGATATGTATTCGGAAGAATAAATGATGTATATTGACCGTAGTGTCATGATATGCGTAGGAGCGACGACTGAGGTCGAGGCCCTTAAAGGCCCTGGCCGAATCTGAGGGGAAAGCTATCAAGGAGCAGGCCACTCATAAGAAGCTTAAGGCCAGGCCGAACAAGGTCCAGCAAGAGTTGCAAGATGCTGTGAAGAAGTATGAGGCCTTGGAGGGTGATGTTTCTGCTCGAGAGGCCGAATCTCAAAGGCTCGCCAAAGCGCGTAAGCGGCCCGGGTTGAAGCCCAGGGTGCCCTCCAGGAGATCCAGGAGGCCAAGAAGATCGCAGCGGGTAAGGCATTTAGTACACAAAGCAAGTATGTGAAGAAGAAATATTTCCAACTAACCCGGATTCGGAGTTCTCCAGGGGCATTTGCAGATCTGCCGCGCAGTGTGTCCGACGCCGCGGAGTTCTTCAGAGCCGAAGAAGGGATCTCAACAGAGAAACTGTTCTGGTCGCAATACCTTGAGCCAAAGCATCTCGTGCCCTTTACCGATCAGCTAAAACAACTGGTTCAGCTGCATAGGGTGGCCGAACTGGCCATGAAGGATTTGATAATCCGGCTGTGGCCTGCCAAAGCTATGCCCGGCAGCTACTTCTGGCTTGTGAAGCGGCTGGTGAACGCCTGTCCTCGGCTGGACGTCGTCAAGCGATCGGCCTGCATTGAAGGTGCGTGCATGGCCTTCGCACGCATCAAGGTGTGGTTGGCAAAGATGAACGCTGTCAAGCTGACAACCGAGGGGCCGCCAGAGGGCAAGGAGCACCGCACACCCGATTGGTATTTTGCAGATGTCTTGGAGGGGTCTCGCATTGTAGCAACTCAATGTTCACAAGACATTATTTTCGATTGAATACATTCATGTTGTCTTTTCCTTGTATGATGAAACAAAAACGTTATGTAATATAATGTTTTGGTAAAAAAATTCTCCTCCTGTGCGGCCGTGTTATGTGAAATTTGAGAGTTGGCCAGTCATCGGCTTCTTACCCCACGTAGGAAATACGGGGGTGTTCGGGATGTAATCTAAACACTCTTGATCCAATTGTTTGTTCCTTGAAGGAAGTGTTTACCATGACGAACCATGCAATCGGACTATGCGGGTTTAGCACCCTCACTTAGCCATAGGAGTTTGACAATGGAAATACAGGCGCAGCCCCTAGTATCCGCACTAGGATGCTGTAAACACTTGATCGAGTAAGTACCAATCCCTCGCGTAATGCGGAAAAGATCTCTAAGGATTTGAGACCTCCGAAGAGCTAATCGGCTCTTGCCGCATCATGACAGTCAGTTTTCGGCTTTCTATAATGAGGTGCTCACTTGGGTAAACCAGGGCACAATCGCACTAGTTCTCCCTTTACGACCCTAGCCGATACAACGGAACGTAAGGTAGTAAGCACAGGAGCCGGGCAACCCAACTATTGACCAAAAACATGATTCGGAGCTAAATTCGGGGTGCCGAATTGTACTATAAAAGTGTTCGGACTTTTGTTGCCATGTTGTGGGGCGCTATGAAGCCCCTTGCAAATTCAAATGCACCAGAGTGTACGGGTGTTATCTGATAAAGTTACCAGAAAAGAAAAGATGAAAAGGAAGCAAAAGAAGAACAAGTGGTAAGCTAGAGCCGTAAAATTTGGGCCGCAAACTGTTTCTATTATAATTTCATTGGTGCGTTAACGCGCATTTATACAAGTAATGCAATAAGCATAAGGCTATTTACTATGCCTTAACCAAGGGAGGCTGCGTGTGGGTCCTGAAAAACAGGTAAAGGGATCGTTAAAGAAACCACCTAAAGATTCCCCAGTACGTCCATGCTTCTTGTCGCCTTGGTGTTTTTATCCTTCAGAAAGAATTGATGGTCAAGATGCCAGAAAAGGCCAGTGAAAAAAAAGAAGAAAGAAAAAAGGAAATAGTAAAATTATGTGTGTCCTGGGTCGGTCGAGCCGTATTGCGGATCACAAGCTGATTATGCCTCCATCCGTGTCCATGGTACTTTTAGTGCGTAATTATGTATGCGTGGTACAGTTGCCGCCACTTGGTTAGGACTAGGACGGAGGCCAAATTGCTAGTCGAGCTCTTGACGAGTCGAGCTGTCCTTCTGCAGAATGGTTCGGACTCTCTTGACAGTGTCCGGGGGATCGGCCACCGAATTGAGGTTCTGCTTAAAAAGGTCGCCCTATGCCTCTGCCGCTAAGGCAGTGGTGTGCTCCTCCGTGCGGAGGGGGCGTTCCGTGTTTCCATTGACTGTTATGACGCTGCGTGGTCCGGGCATCTTGAGCTTGAGATAAGCGTAGTGTGGTACTGCATTGAATCGAGCAAATGCGGTTCGTCCGAGCAGTGTGTGGTAGCCGCTCCGAAAGGGGACGATATCAAAGATTAACTCCTCGCTTCAGAAGTTTTCCGGAGATCCGAAGACAACCTCTAGTGTGATTGAGCCCGTACAGTGGGCCTCTACGCCCGGTATGACTCCTTTAAAGGTAGTCTTTGTGGGTTTGATCTGTGATTGGTTAATGCCCATTTTGCGCATTGTATCCTGATAGACCAAGTTGAGGCTGCTGCCACCGACCATCAGGACTCGCGTCAAGTGGAACCCATCAATTATCGGGTCCAGGACCAGTGCGGCCGAACCGCCGTGACGGATACTGGTCGGATGATCCTGCCGATCAAGAGTGATCGGGCATGACGACCATGGATTAAATTTTGGGGCGACTAGCTCTATCGCGTAGACGTCCCTGAGCGCGCGCTTGCGCTCCCTCTTGTGGATGTGAGTAGCGTATATCATGTTCACCGTTTTGACCTGAGGGGGAAACTTCTACTGTCCCCCTATGTTTGGCGGCTGGGGATTGTCATCGTCGTCTTCGCTTTGCGATCCCTTATCCTTGTTTTCGGCATTTAACTTGTCGGCCTGTTTAAAAACCCAACAATCTCTATTGGTATGATTGGGTGGTTTGTCTGGGGTGCCATGAATCTGGCACGGACGATCAAGTGTGCGGTCCAAGCTAGATGGGCCCGAATTGGTCTTTTTGAATGGCTTCTTCCACTGACCGGACTTAGAGCCACTGAATCCGGCATTGACCGCTGTATCCTCGGTGTTGTCATTGTTGTTTTGACGCTTGTATCTGTTGCGTCAAGACTTGTCGCTGCTATTTTTAGCTTCAGGGGTGCCGACGTTGTTTACATTGTTCTTGCTGTGGGCCAGCCAACTATCCTCACCCGCACAAAAGCGGGTCATGAGTGTCGTGAGGGCCGCCATGGACTTTGGTTTCTCTTGGCCGAGGTGGCGGGCGAGCCATTCATCGCGGATGCTGTGTTTAAAGGCTGCTAGGGCTTCGGCATCCGGATAGTCGACGATCTGGTTCTTTTCAATTAAGAACCTAGTCCAGAATTTCCTGGCGGACTCTCCAAGCTGTTGAACTATATGATTTAAGTCATCAGCGTCCGAAGGTCGAACATATGTACCTTGGAAGTTGTCAAGAAAGGCTTCTTTCAAGTCCTCCCAACTGTCGATGAAATTTTCGGGTAGGCTGTTCAACCAGTGCCGGGCTGGTCCTTTGAGTTTAGGGGGGAGGTATTTAATGGAATGAAGGTTGTCGCGGTGGGCCATATGAATATGGAGAATGAAGTCTTCGATCCATACCGCGGGGTTTGTGGTTCCATCGTATGATTCTATATTCACGGGTTTGAACCCTTCTGGGAATTCATCTTCCATAACTTCGTCGGTGAAGCAATGAGGGTGTGCAGCGCCTCTATATCGGGCCGTATCGCGATGTAGCTCTGATGGAGTCCGTCTGCGGCTTTCAGCCCGCGCATGACTAGGTTTGTCATGTCCGAATAGGTTTCCGTTGTTGCGTGTCGAGGCACGTCCTCGCGATCCGTAGATCGATCTGGTATGTCCTGCTTTATTGTTCAGGTCCTGTTGAAGGTCATATGTATGACCACGAGCTGATTTCCCTCTGCCTTTGCGATGAGGTGGGCCAGGCTGGTTTTTAGCTGGAGTTGCCATTTTATCCAGACCACGTGGTGGTCGGTCAACCTCATAGTGCGATGGTGGAATGTGTTCCGGCGCCTCCTCGTCAAACTGAGGTAGCAATTTGTGCTTCGGGTAGCTTTTGGCTGGGCGCTTGAGGCCGTATTCTTCGATTGCTAGGACATCGGTCCATTTATCATTGAGCAGATCTTGGTCAGCTTCAAGCTGTTGCTGCTTCTTTTTCAGGCTCCTTGCACTGGCTATTAGCTGGTTCTTGAAGGGCTCCTACTCAAGAGGTTCCTCGGGCATGATGAAATCCTCAGTGTCGAGGCTCACCTCATCCTCGGAGAGCGAAAGGTAATTACTGTCCTCCGAGTCTTCG
Source organism: Triticum aestivum (assembly GCF_018294505.1). NCBI lineage: Eukaryota > Viridiplantae > Streptophyta > Magnoliopsida > Poales > Poaceae > Triticum > Triticum aestivum. The sequence goes on from NC_057809.1 coordinate 248,189,870, forward strand.
TGCGTGGCATGTTTACCAGGGCTATCCTGCCCATCTTACTGTTCGTCCTATGCAATAGATGTGTCAACAGGGTGTTTGTTGTCTTCGGCACCTTCTGGAGTGTTATCTTCTCATGTGCCGGTGTTGTTGTCTTTACTGCGGCGTGACTTAGAGTGGTTCCGCTGACGTCGGCACTTCGATTGTATCTCGGGAGGTTTATCCTCAACTGGACCTTCCTTGTCATCACCGATATTCTCCTTTGGTGCATCCACCATGTATACATCATACGAGGAAGTGGTCGTCCAACGTCCGGTGAACGGTGGGTTCTGGGCCTCTTCTTCTCCGGCATCATCATCCATACCGTCGATGTTGTCGAAGCCGTAATCGAGCATGTCAGTTAGGTCTTCGACAGTGGCTATGAAGTGGGCAGTGGGTGGGAAGTGAAATTCTCCATCATCAGCCTCCGGTTCGAACCGGACACAATTTGGCTGTGAGCCTCTCGCTAAAGATAGTGCTCTTAACGAGCTTAGCACGTCGCCCAAAGGCAAGTGCCGGAAGATGTCCGCGATGCTGAATTCAGTGATCGATGACCGATCATGCTCGATATGCACGGATGCGCACAGTTCGGAATTTATAACCGGAAATGAGTTCGATGTTCTAGTGACACATGCATTACCGGAAGTTAGGTCTGTGTGCGGATCCAACGTCGTGGAGTCTGTGGCTTCCATGGTGGGGTTGAGCTTCCTGTCCTCGGATGGCGCGACCTGCTCCGGATCTAAGGCCAGAGCGGTTTCAGGTGTAATTTCTTGGGTATGGCTCGATGACAGATCTAAGTCATGTTCATTGTGGTGGCTGGGAGCGGCTGTCGTGGTCTCGAATCCGTCGAAGGACAAGTCTCCACGGATATCTGCGACATAGTTCAATCTTCCGAATCTGACCTGGTGGCCAGGGGCGTAGCCTTAGATCTGCTCCAGATGGCCAAGCGAGTTGGCCCGCAGTGCGAAGCCACCAAACACGAAGATCTGTCCGGGGAGGAAGACTACCCCTTGGAAAGCATCATTGTAGATGATTGAAGGAGCCATCAAACCCTTTAAGGTCGTCACAGTGGAACTCTCAATGAAAGCACCAATGTTTGTGTCAAAACCGGCGGATCTCGGGTAGGGGGTCCCGAACTGGGCATCTAGGATCGATGGTAATAGGAGACGGGGGACACAATGTTTACCCAGGTTTGGGCCCACTCTATGGAGGTAATACCCTACTTCCGGCTTGATTGATCTTGATGAATATGAGTATTAAAAGAGTTGGTCTACTATGAGATCGTAATGGCTAAACCCTAAAAGTCTAGCCTTGACTATGATTATGAGGATATATCTACGGACCTAGCCCTCCGGTTTATATAGACACAGGAGGGACCTAGGGTTACACAAGGTCAGTTTACATAGAAAGGAATCTTCATAGTTGGTCGCCAAGCTTGCCTTCCATGCCATGGAGAGTCCCATCTGGACACGTGTAGAGTCTTTGGTCTTCGTATCCTCACGGCCCATCAGTCTGGCCCATATCCAATACGTCGGACACTCGAGGAACCACCTGGTCCAGGACTCCCTCACCTACCAAAACCATGTCGTCCACTGCTAGAGATGGACGTTTCTCATCCACGGCGACGGACCAAGAGACTTGCATCGTGTCCTCTTTGCCGGGGCCGCTCACACGACCATCTCTCCCATCGCAACGGGACTTATCCCCCGATGCACCCGTCTACCATCGCAGATCTGCTTCAACGCCACCGACAGCCATTGCTCCCCCGATGCCTACACGGCGCCGCAAGAGAGGTGGTACTTCATATCTCCTCAATTTTTTGATCTTAACTAGAAAATAGAACGTAACTTGGTTACTGTACTTTCTTTTTAGCTCTTAGAATTTAGTTCTTAGTTCGAAGCAAACAATGGATGCTAAATAGCATTTCTCCGATTTGCAGCTTTAAATCTGCCATGGCACAGTCACAATAGGGTTTAACTGATCGTGCTTAGGTATTAATTGATCATGCTGGTTCCGTGGTGGTTTCTTTAATAGAAATCGAAGGGGAAACCCTCCTTTGCTCAAAAAAATTGCTTAGGGTTTCCCCCTTTTATGATCACTATACGATCAGCATACGTGCTTCATGTCATAATAGCACTGCTCCACCCATCAAACTAAACAAGCTTAGTTGTTCAAATACGAATCTGATATTATTAAAATAGAGTCATTTAATTGGTAAGCTAAATATTCCTAATTTAGTTTCGAAAATGCATGTTCGCCGCTGGTGGGCCGCGGCCCACCCTGGGATTTTGGGTCGGCCCAGGCCCCGATTCCCCTCTGTTCTGCTGCGCACTTCTGATCTCTACTCGCCCCAGGCCACTTGCCTTGCCGGCGACCTGCCGTCCTCGGACGGCATGACTCTAGGAGGAGACGCCGAACTAAAAGGATGTCAGGACCCGCTTGCCAAACAGCGTCACCACTGCTCGGGCATGCCGTCATGCCTACTATCGGTGTCAAAACCGGCGGATCTCGGGTAGGGGGTCCCGAACTATGCGTCTAAGGCGGATGGTAATAGGAGGCAGGGGACACGATGTTTACCTAGGTTCGGGCCCTCTCGATGGAGGTAATACCCTACGTCATGCTTGATTGATATTGATGATATGAGTATTACAAGAGTTGATCTACCACGAGATCGTAGAGGCTAAACCCTAGAAGCTAGCCTATGGTATGATTGTTGTTGTCCTACGGACTAAACCATCCGGTTTATATAGACACCGGAGGAGTCTAGGGTTACACAGATTCGGTTACAAGGGAGGAGATCTATATATCCGTACTGCCAAGCTTGCCTTCCACGCCAAGGAGAGTCCCATCCTGACACGGGACGAAGTCTTCAATCTTGTATCTTCATAGTCCAACAGTCCGGCCAAAGGATATAGTCCGGCTGTCCGGAGTGAAGGGTTTCGTAGTAATTTCAAAAAAATTCCTACGCACACGCAAGATCATGTGATGCATAGCAACGAGGGGGAGAGTGTTTGTCTACGTACCCAGCGCAGACCGACTGCGGAAGCGCTGACACGACGTAGAGGAAGTAGTCGTACATCTTCACGATCCAACCGATCAAGCACCGAAACTACGGCACCTCCGAGTTCGAGCACACGTTCAGCTCGATGACGATCCCCGGACTTCGATCCAGCAAAGTGTCGGGGAAGAGTTCCGTCAGCACGACGGCGTGGTGACGATCTTGATGTACTACAGCAGCAGGGCTTCGCCTAAACTCCGCTACAGTATTACCGAGGTATATGGTGGCAGGGGGCACCGCACACGGCTAAGGAATAGATCACGTGGATCAACTTGTGTGTCTAGAGGTGCCCTCTGCCTCCGTATATAAAGGAGTAGAGGGGGGAGGCTGGCCGGCCAAGGAAGAGGGCGCAGGAGAGTCCTACTCCCTCTGAGAGTAGGATTCCCCCCCCCCCCCAATCCTAGCCGGAATAGGATTCGCGGAGGGGGGAAAGAGGAGGAGGGGGCCGGCCACCTCTCCTAGTCCTAATAGGACTAGGGGAAGGGGGAGGCGCGCAGCCCATCTAGGGAAGCCCCTTCTCTTTTCCACTAAGGCCCACTATGGCCCATATAGCTCCCGGGGGGTTCCGGTAACCCTTCCGGTATTCCGGTAAAATCCCGATTTCACCCGGAACACTTCTGATGTCCAAACATAGGCTTCCAATATATCAATCTTTACGTCTCGACCATTTCGAGACTCCTCGTCATGTCCGTGATCACATCCGGGACTCCGAACAACCTTCGGTACATCAAAATGCATAAACTCATAATGTAACTGTCATCGTAACCTTAAGCATGCGGACCCTACGGGTTCGAGAACAATGTAGACATGACCGAGACACGTCACCGGTCAATAACCAATAGCGGGACCTGGATGCCCATATTGGCTCCTACATATTCTACGAAGATCTTTATCGGTCAGACCGCATAACAACATACATTGTTCCCTTTGTCATCGGTATGTTACTTGCCCGACATTCGATCGTCGGTATCCAATACCTAGTTCAATCTCGTTACTGGCAAGTCTCTTTACTCGTTCCGTAATACATCATCTCACAACTAACATATTAGTTGTAATGCTTGCAAGGCTTATGTGATGTGTATTACCGAGAGGGCCCAGAGATACCTCTCCGACAATCGGAGTGACAAATCCTAATCTCGAAATACGCCAACCCAACATCTACCTTTGGAGACACCTGTAATGCTCCTTTATAATCACCCAGTTACGTTGTGACGTTTGGTAGCACCCAAAGTGTTCCTCCGGCAAACGGGAGTTGCATAATCTCATATTCATAGGAACATGTATAAGTCATGAAGAAAGCAATAGCAACATACTAAACGATCGGGTGCTAAGCTAATGGAATGGGTCATGTCAATCAGATCATTCAACTAATGATGTGACCTCGTTAATCAAATAACAACTCATTGTTCATGGTCAGGAAACATAACCATCTTTGATTAACGAGCTAGTCAAGTAGAGGCATACTAGTGACACTTTGTTTGTCTATGTATTCACACATGTATTATGTTTCTGGTTAATACAATTTTGGCATGAATAATAAACATTTATCATGATTATAAGGAAATAAATAATAACTTTATTATTGCCTCTAGGTCATATTTCCTTCAGTCTCCCACTTGCACTAGAGTCAATAATCTAGATTACACTGTAATGAATCTAACACCCATGGAGCCTTGGTGCTGATCATGTTTTGCTCGTGGAAGGGGTTTAGTCAACGGGTCTGCAACATTCAGATCCGTATGTATCTTGCAAATCTCTATGTCTCCCACCTGGACTAGATCCCGGATGGAGTTGAAGCGTCTCTTGATGTGTTTGGTCCTTTTGTGAAATCTGGATTCCTTTGCCAAGGCAATTGCACCAGTATTGTCACAAAAGATTTTCATTGGACCCGATGCATTAGGTATAACACCTAGATCGGATATGAACTCCTTCATCCAGACTCCTTCGTTCGCTGCTTCCGAAGCAGCTATGTACTCCGCTTCACATGTAGATCCCGCTACGACGCTTTGTTTAGAACTGCACCAACTGACAGCTCCACTGTTTAATGTAAACACGTATCTGGTTTGCGATTTAGAATCGTCCGGATCAGTGTCAAAGCTTGCATCAACGTAACATTTTACGGTGAGCTCTTTGTCACCTCCATATACGAGAAACATATCCTTAGTCCTTTTCAGGTATTTCAGGATGTTCTTGACCGCTGTCCAGTGATCCACTCCTGGATTACTTTGGTACCTCCCTGCTAAACTTATAGCAAGGCACACATTAGGTCTGGTACACAGCATTGCATACATGATAGATCCTATGGCTGATGCATAGGGAACATCTTTCATATTTTCTCTACCTTCTGCAGTGGTCGGGCATTGAGTCTTACTCAACTTCACACCTTGTAACACAGGCAAGAATCCTTTCTTTGCTTGATCCATTTTGAACTTCTTCAAAATTTTGTCAAGGTATGTGCTTTGTGAAAGTCCAATTAAGCGTCTTGATCTATCTCTATAGATCTTAATGCCTAATATGTAAGCAGCTTCACCGAGGTCTTTCATTGAAAAACTTTTATTCAAGTATCCCTTTATGCTATCCAGAAATTCTATATCATTTCCAATCAGCAATATGTCATCCACATATCATATCAGAAATGCTACAGAGCTCCCACTCACTTTCTTGTAAATACAGGCTTCTCCGAAAGTCTGTATAAAACCAAATGCTTTGATCACACTATCAAAACGTTTATTCCAACTCCGAGAGGCTTGCACCAGTCCATAAATGGATCGCTGGAGCTTGCACACTTTGTTAGCTCCCTTTGGATCGACATAACCTTCCGGTTGCATCATATACAACTCTTCTTCCAGAAATCCATTCAGGAATGCAGTTTTGACATCCATCTGCCAAATTTCATAATCATAAAATGCGGCAATCGCTAACATGATTCGGACGGACTTAAGCATCGCTACGGGTGAGGTCTCATCGTAGTCAATCCCTTGAACTTGCCGAAAACCTTTTGCGACAAGTCGAGCTTTGTAGATAGTAACATTACCATCAGCGTCAGTCTTCTTCTTAAAGATCCATTTATTTTCAATTGCTTGCCGATGATCGGGCAAGTCAACCAAAGTCCATACTTTGTTCTCATACATGGATCCCATCTCAGCTTTCATGGCTTCAAGCCACTTTGCGGAATCTGGGCTCACCATCGCTTCTTCATAGTTCATAGGTTCATCATGATCTAGTAGCATGACTTACAGAATAGGATTACCGTACCACTCTGGTGCGGATCTTACTCTGGTTGATCTACGAGGTTCAGTAGTATCTTGATCTGAAGTTTCATGATCATTATCATTGGCTTCCTCACTAACTGGTGTAGGTGTCACTGAAACAGTTTTCTGTGATGTACTACTTTCCACTAAGGGAGCAGGTACAGCTACCTCATCAAGTTCTACTTTCCTCCCACTCACTTCTTTCGAGAGAAACTCCTTCTCTAGAAAGGATCCATTCTTGGCAACGAATGTCTTGCCTTCGGATCTGTGATAGAAGGTGTACCCAACAGTTTCCTTTGGGTATCCTATGAAGACACATTTCTTCGATTTGGGTTCGAGCTTATCAGGTTGAAGCTTTTTCACATAAGCATCGCAGCCCCAAACTTTAAGAAACGACAACTTTGGTTTCTTGCCAAACCACAGTTCATAAGGCGTCATCTCAACGGATTTTGATGGTGCCCTATTTAACGTGAATGCGGCCGTCTCTAGAGCATAACCCCAAAACGATAGTGGTAAATCAGTAAGAGACATCATAGATCGCACCATATCTAGTAAAGTACAATTACGACGTTCGGACACACCATTACGTTGTGGTGTTCCAGGTGGCGTGAGTTGCGAAACTATTCCACAATTTTTCAAATGTACACCAAACTCGTAACTCAAATATTCTCCTCCACGATCAAATCGTAGAAACTTTATTTTCTTGTTACGATGATTTTCAACTTCACTCTGAAATTCTTTGAACTTTTCAAATGTTTCAAACTTATGTTTCATTAAGTAGATATATCCATATCTGCTTAAATCATCTGTGAAGGTGAGAAAATAACGATATCCGCCACGAACCTCAATATTCATCGGACCACATACATCGGTATGTATGATTTCCAACAAATCTGTTGCTCTCTCCATAGTACCGGAGAACGGTGTTTTAGTCATCTTGCCCATGAGGCACGGTTCGCAAGTACCAAGTGATTCATAATCAAGTGGTTCCAAAAGTCCATCAGTATGGAGTTTCTTCATGCGCTTTACACCGATATGACCTAAACGACAGTGCCACAAATAAGTTGCACTTTCATTATCAACTCTGCATCTTTTGGCTTCAACATTATGAATATGTGTATTACTACTATCGAGATTCAATAAGAATAGACCACTTTTCAAGGGTGCATGACCATAAAAGATATTACTCATATAAATAGAACAACCATTATTCTCTGATTTAAATGAATAACCGTCTCGCATTAAACAAGATCCAGATATAATGTTCATGCTCAACGCTGGCACCAAATAACAATTATTTAGGTCTAATATTAATCCCGAAGGTAGATGTAGAGGTAGCGTGCTCAGCGCGATCACATCGACTTTGGAACCGTTTCCCACGCGCATCGTCACCTTGTCCTTTGCCAGTGCCCGCTTATTCCGTAGTCCCTGTTTCGAGTTGCAAATATTAGCAACAGAACCAGTATCAAATACCCAGGTGCTACTGCGAGCTCTAGTAAGGTACACATCAATAACATGTATATCACATATACCTTTGTTCACCTTGCCATCCTTCTTATCCGCCAAATACTTGGGGCAGTTCCGCTTCCAGTGACCAGTCTGCTTGCAGTAGAAGCACTCAGTTTCAGGCTTAGGTCCAGACTTGGGTTTCTTCTCCTGAGCAGCAACTTGCTTGTCGTTCTTCTTGAAGTTCCCTTTCTTCTTCCCTTTGCCCTTTTTCTTGAAACTAGTGGTCTTGTTAACCATCAACACTTGATGCTCCTTCTTGATTTCTACCTCCGCAGCTTTCAGCATTGCGAAGAGCTCGGGAATAGTCTTGTTCATCCCTTGCATATTATAGTTCATCACGAAGCTCTTGTAGCTTGGTGGCGGTGATTGGAGAATTATGTCAATGACGCAATCGTCCGGAAGATTAACTCCCAATTGAATCAAGTGATTATTATACCCAGACATTTTGAGTATATGCTCACTGATAGAACTGTTTTCCTCCATCTTGCAGCTATAGAATTTATTGGAGACTTCATATCTCTCAATCCGGGCATTTGCTTGAAATATTAACTTCAACTCCTGGAACATCTCATATGCTCCATGACGTTCAAAACGTCGTTGAAGTCCCGATTCTAAGCCGTAAAGCATGGCACACTGAACTATCGAGTAGTCATCAGCTTTGCTCTGCCAGACGTTCATAACATCTGGTGTTGCTCCAGCAGCAGGCCTGGCACCTAGTGGTGCTTCCAGGACGTAATTCTTCTGAGCAGCAATGAGGATAATCCTCAAGTTACGGACCCAGTCCGTATAATTGCTACCATCATCTTTCAACTTTGCTTTCTCAAGGAACGCATTAAAATTCAACGGAACAACAGCACGAGCCATCTATCTACAATCAACATAAACAAGCAAGATACTATCAGGTACTAAGTTCATGATAAATTTAAGTTCAATTAATCATATTTCTTAAGAACTCCCACTTAGATAGACATCCCTCTAATCTTCTAAGTGATTACGTGATCCAAATCAACTAAACCATAACCGATCATCATGTGAGATGGAGTAGTTTTCAATGGTGAACATCGTTTATGTTGATCATATCTACTATATGATTCACGCTCAACCTTTCGGTCTCCGTGTTCCGAGGCCATATCTGCATATGCTAGGCTCGTCAAGTTTAACCTGAGTATTCTGCGTGTGCAAAACTGGCTTGCACCCGTTGTAGATGGACGTAGAGCTTATCACACCCGATCATCACGTGGTGTCTGGGCACGACGAACTTTGGCAACGGTGCATACTCAGGGAGAACACTTCTTGATAATTTAGTGAGAGATCATCTTATAATGCTACCGTCAATCAAAGCAAGATAAGATGCATAAAAAGATAAACATCACAAGCAATCAATATAAGTGATATGATATGGCCATCATCATCTTGTGCTTGTGATCTTCATCTCCGAAGCACCGTCATGATCACCATCGTCACCGGTGCGACACCTTGATCTCCATCGTAGCATCGTTGTCGTCTCGCCAATCTTATGCTTCCACGACTATCACTACCGTTTAGTAATAAAGTAAAGCATTACATCGCGATTGCATTGCATACAATAAAGTGACAACCATATGGCTCCTGCCAGTTGCCGATAACTCGGTTACAAAACATGATCATCTCATACAATAAAATTTAGCATCATGCCTTGACCATATCACATCACAACATGCCCTGCAAAAACAAGTTAGACATCCTCTACTTTGTTGTTGCAAGTTTTACGTGGCTGCTACGGGCTTAAGTAAGAACCAATCTCACCTACGCATCAAAACCACAACGATAGTTTGTCAAATAGACTCCGTTTTAACCTTCGCAAGGACCGGGCGTAGCCATACTTGGTTCAACTAAAGTTGGAGAGACAGTCGCCCGCAAGCCATCTATGTGCAAAGCACGTCGAGGGAACCGGTCTCGCGTAAGCGTACGCGTAAGGTTGGTCCGGGTCGTCTCGTCCAACAATACCGCCGAACCAAAGTATGACATGCTGGTAGGCAGTATGACTTGTATCGTCCACAACTCACTTGTGTTCTACTCGTGCATATAACATCAACATAAATAACCTGGCTCGGATGCCACTGAAGGGTTTCGTAGTAATTTCAAAAAATTTCCTACGCACACGCAAGATCATGTGATGCATAGCAACGAGGGGGAGAGTGTTTGTCTACGTACCCAACGCAGACTGACTGCGAAAGCGCTAACACGATGTAGAGGAAGTAGTCGTACGTCTTCACGATCCAACCGATCAAGCACCGAAACTACGGCACCTCCGAGTTCGAGCACACGTTCAGCTCGATGACGATCCCCGGACTCTGATCCAGCAAAGTGTCGGGGAAGAGTTCCGTCAGCACGACGGCGTGGTGACGATCTTGATGTACTACAGCAGCAGGGCTTCGCCTAAACTCCGCTACAGTATTATCGAGGTATATGGTGGCAGGGGGCACCGCACACGGCTAAGGAATAGATCACGTGGATCAACTTGTGTGTCTAGAGGTGCCCTCTGCCTCCGTATATAAAGGAGTAGAGGGGGGAGGCTGGCCGGCCAAGGAAGAGGGCGCAGGAGAGTCCTACTCCCTCTGGGAGTAGGATTCCCCCCCCAATCCTAGTCGGAATAGGATTCGCGGAGGGGGAAAAGAGGAGGAGGGGGCCAGCCACCTCTCCTAGTCCTAATAGGACTAGGGGAAGGGGGAGGCGCGCAGCCCATCTAGGGCAGCCCCTTCTCTTTTCCACTAAGGCCCACTATGGCCCATATAGCTCCCGGGGGGTTCCGGTAACCCTCCCGGTATTCCGGTAAAATCCCGATTTCACCCGGAACACTTCTGATGTCCAAACATAGGCTTCCAATATATCAAGCTTTACGTCTCGACCATTTCGAGACTCCTCGTCATGTCCGTGATCACATCCGGGACTCCGAACAACCTTCGGTACATCAAAATGCATAAACTCATAATGTAACTATCATCATAACCTTAAGCGTGCGGACCCTACGGGTTCGAGAACAATGTAGACATGACCGAGACACGTCTCCGGTCAATAACCAATAGAGGGACCTGGATGCCCATATTGGCTCCTACATATTCTACGATGATCTTTATCGGTCAGACCGCATAACAACATACGTTGTTCCCTTTGTCATCGGTATGTTACTTGCCCGAGATTCGATCATCGGTATCCAATACCTAGTTCAATCTCGTTACCGGCAAGTCTCTTTACTCGTTCTGTAATACATCATCTCACAACTAACATATTAGTTGTAATGCTTGCAAGGCTTATGTGATGTGTATTACCGAGAGGGCCCAGAGATACCTCTCCGACAATCGGAGTGACAAATCCTAATCTCGAAATACGCCAGCCCAACATCTACCTTTGGAGACACCTGTAATGCTCCTTTATAATCACCAAGTTACGTTGTGACGTTTGGTAGCACCCAAAGTGTTCCTCCGGCAAACGGGAGTTGCATAATCTCATAGTCATAGGAACATGTATAAGTCATGAAGAAAGCAATAGCAACATACTAAACGATCGGGTGCTAAGCTAATGGAATGGGTCATTCAGATCATTCAACTAATGATGTGACCTCGTTAATCAAATAACAACTCATTGTTCATGGTCAGGAAACATAACCATCTTTGATTAATGAGCTAGTCAAGTAGAGGCATACTAGTGACACTTTGTTTGTCTATGTATTCACACATGTATTATGTTTCCGGTTAATACAATTCTAGCATGAATAATAAACATTTATCATGATTATAAGGAAATAAATAATAACTATTATTGCCTCTAGGGCATATTTCCTTCACGGAGACCCCCTAATCCAGGACTCCCTCAGTGGCCCCTGAACCAGGCTTTAATGACGATGAGTCCGGCACACAGATTTGTCTTTGGCATTGCAAGGCGGGTTCTTCCTCTGAATACTCCATAGAAGATATTCAACACAAGGATAGTGTCCGGATCTGCAAAACAAGTTTCACATACCACCGTAGAGTGAATAATATTTCCACAAATCTAATCTGCTAACACGTTTTGCAACATGACATCATGCCATGGCCCGGTCATTATTCGAACCGTTTTTCTCAACCAGCACTGCACATATCGCGAGGAGGTTTTCTTGACACGTCTTGTGAAGCAGAGATCGTGTCCCCTTATCACGGGATTCTCATCAATACGGGTATAGGTAACCCAACCGTGCCATCAATTACGGCGTTCGGGGAATAAGCGATTTTACCAGGTAAGTGGATTTTCATGATCTGGCCCCCAATTTCGTCCTCAACATCTCGGTGTTTATCGTCGTGTGCGCGGCCTTCCTCCGCATCGGGCCCCACTTCGGCCTGTGGCTGAAGACCTTCAATGTTAAACCGAAGGTGGTGGTTGGATAGCAAGCAGAGTGCGGAGGCGCCATGGTGGGCAAAATGCCTAACGTCACCTGGCTCGAAGGCTCCTATGTGGAGACCATAAAGGGGTGGCAATCGGAGTGGTTCTACATCATCGAGCCACGCGACACCAACTGGGTGGCGGCCCCCGAATTTCGATCCGGAATCCCCACGCGGCTCACTTCCTGGAAAGAGAAGGGCCTGTCCTGGGGCTCTCCGGTAGAGCTGACCGGACTCCAGACCTGCATCAAGAACATGATGAGCAAGAAAATAAAGCTCGTCAATGTGGTCCAGGTCATGCTCTTCCGCCGGATCCTCTTGTGTCAACGACGGGTGTTCAATTTGTGGGAGTTCGACCCGGCCAAGCACCAGAGCTGCGAGAGCTCTTCAACACGATGCACAAGGACATCTGGAAGGTGCTGTTCAAGGGCGCCGAGGTACCTCCTCCCCTAACCGAGGATCGCGGACTCAGCGCAAAGCGCCAAGCCAATTCGGTAAGTTTTTATATCTAATAGGATATTTATTTGCCCCAGTTTAATCGTGTGCGGGATCTAAGCTTCCATTCCATTAACAGGACTGGTTAAAGATAGTGGAGCAGATCGATTGCCCCGCCCCTCTGCCTGAAGATCCTGCAGACACTCTCCTAACGGAGATGCTGGCTCTGGCACCTTACGAGGTGCCGGTGAAGAAGGCCAAGCAGAAGGCCACGGGGACCCGAAAGGGTCTCCGGTGCAAGGTTATATCGGACTCATCGTCCGATGACTCTGAAGCGCACTCCTCCCACGAAAACGGGGAGGAGGAAGAGAAAAGTTCTCCCCCCAGCCGGGGGAGACAAGAAAAGGAAGGCCGCCCCAACTGGGGAGGCCGAAGGGTCCAAGAAGGGAAGGACCCTCCTTCCGGACTACTCCACGACGGCCGCCTATAGCGGCAACGAGTGGTTACCCAGGGACAAGCCCCTAGCGAAGTCGTAAGTATCTGGATACCATAGTAATTCATGGTATGTTTTATTGCACTGCTTCTCCTCACGCCAAATATGATTATGCAGTCTGTCCCGAGATTGTCTCGATGTATCTTCGTCGGACGGTTCTTTGGACTCGTCGGATAGGAATAGCGATTCACTTCCGACCGCCTCCACCCCTTGCCCTACGGACAACGTCAAGGTGTTGTCTTGAAAGGCACCGAGCCGAGGGGAGGTAATCCTGGGGGCGCCTTGACGCGACCTTCTGGACCCTGGCGCAAAGGGAGCAAGACTCCCACGGGCTCCAAGTTCGGCCCCCAGTCGAACACTGCGCCGGAACCTTCGGTGGTTCCGGACTCCAGTGGGCGACCCCCTGTTAAGGGGGGGAAGCCGCCCGTGCCGGTGGCCTATGTCCATCCAGAGGCAACGGCCAACTTGCTGGAAGCGCTTCATGGCGCTTACATCGACAAAGAGCACCGCACTATCATGAGTGCGGTGATCGAGAAGGTTCAGTCCGCCAAAAACGGACTAACCGAAGCTTGTGCCAGCCTCCTAACAGGCTTTCTGGTAAGCAATCAAAATATAGGAAAATATTACCGCATAGACAATAGCCCCTGATGCTCTGTTTCGCGTTCGCGAAGAAAGGCCGAATAGAGGATCAAATAATTACTCAGGAGTCTAATCAGAATATGTCTATGTGCATATGCAGGCTTCACTGTTGGCCGCTGCCGCACGTACTGCGGAGGTCGCTGCACTGAAGCAGGACCTTGAGCGGTCCGAGAACAAGCTCGGCCTTACCAAGAGGCAGCTCAAGGAGAGCAAAGGTCAGCAATACCTTGTCTATATATTAAAAAGAAATTTAGTTGTAGAGTAATAGGATCATCATGAATTTTCTAGGGGCCACGACTGAGGTGGAGACCCTGAAGAAGGCGATGTCCGAGGCCGAAGACAAAGCGGCCAGGGAGCGCATTGAGCGGGAAAAGCAAGAAGCCCGGGTAGGCGAGGTGCAGCAAGAGCTCGAGGCTCTCGCCAAAAAACATGATTCCTTGGAGCTTGACTCTAAGACTCGAGAGTCCAAGCTTGCGAAAGCGCTCGAAAGCGCCCGGAGCGCCAAGGCTGAAGCCCACAAGGCCCTCCAGGAGATTGACGCGGTGAAGAAGATAGCAGTGGGTAAGGCATTCATTATGCAAAGCAAGCATGTGAAGGAAACTTCCCTTTTACTTACCCGAGTTCGGAGCTCTCCATGAGCATTCGCAGATCTTCCCCGCAGTGTACTGGATGCCGCGGAGTTTTACCGAGCTGCGGAGGGGAGCTCGATGGAAAAGTTGTTCTTGTCTTAGTATACTGGGACCGAACACCCAATTCCCTTGAGCGACCAGCTGAAGCAACTGGTCGAGCTTCACAAGGCGGCCGAACAGGCCATGAAGGGTCTTATAGTCCGGATGTGGCCTGGCGATCCCCTGCCTAGCAGCTACTTCGGTCTGGTGAGGCGGCTTGTGGATGCCTGCCCACGGCTTGAAGTCATAAAGCGGTCCGTCTGCATCAAGGGTGCGCGCAGGGCTTTTGCCCGAGTGAAGATGCACTGGGCGAAGCTAGACGCCGTGAAGCTGGTGAAGGAGGGGCCGCCGGAGGGCAAGGAGCATCGCTGCCCCGAAATGTATTATGACAGTGTCCTGAAGGGTTCCCGCCTTGTGGCGGAGGAATGTGCCAGAGATGTAATTTTTGAATAAACATGCTCATGTGATCCTGTAATGTTAAACGAGTCTATTTGCGCCATGCAATGCTTTTTGAATTTAAAATATTACCTTTTGTGTGGCCATTTATAAAATCTGAGAATTGGCCAGTCGTCGGCTTCTGCCCCCATGTAACTAGTACTGGGGTGTTCGGGATAAACCTTAACACTCTTTATCCCAATTTTGGGTCCTTCGAGGGAGGTGGTCAGCAGAACGAACCAGGCAATCGGACTATAAGGCTTTATTACTCTCACTTAGCCATAGAAGTCTACAATTTTAAATTTTGGCGAAGCCCCTAGTATTTAGAAGGCCAAATTTGGGGCGCTATATACGCCTAAGTCGGGCAAGGCCGACTCCTCGCCTGAAGCGAAAAAAGTCTTTAAGGACTTGAGACCTCTCGAACAGCGACCAGCTCTCGCCTTATCATGACAGTCATTTTTCGGCTTTCTCTACTAAGGTGCTCGTCTGGAAGAACCGGGACACAATCACAGTAGTTCTCCCAGTGCTACCTTAGCCGATATAGCGGAACGTAAGGTACCAAAACATGAGAGCCGGGAAAACCCAACTATTGACCCAAGACATGATTCGGAGCTGATGCATATAATGTTATAATTTCGGGGTGTCGCACTGTCGAAAGTGTTCGGACTTCTCACGTCGTATTATGGGGTAAACGAAAAGCCCCTGGCATACTAACTGTACCAGAATGTACGGGTGCAAGTTGTCGAAATGAACATAGAAGAAAAAGATGGATATGGCAATAATAGAGTAATGATATGCATTGTTATTTAAATAATACGTCGAAGCATACTGATACAAGTAGTGCAATAAGCAAAAAATAGGATTATTTGACATGTCCTATCCAAGGGCAAGCTGCGTATGGGAAGTAAAAAGCGGGTATATCGGTTGTTATTAGAGACCACATGGGGGTTCCCTTGTACGTCTTAGCTTCTTGCCTCCTTGGTTGTTCCTTCCCGTAATGTGTCCGGCAATCATACTGCTCGAAAGGGCTTCCAGAGAGTAAGGTCCTGAAAGAGAAAAAATGATAAAGGTATGCAGCCCCTAGGGTGGTTAAGCCGCATTGCGGGACATGCCCTGATCGTGCCCCCGCCTATACCCATGGTATTTTCAGTGCGTAATTATGTACGCGCAGCACGGATTTTGTCGCTTGACTGGGACTGGGATGGGGGCCGGATTGCTAGGTGAGCTCTGAACGTGCCAGGCGATCCTGTTGCAGGTTACTCCGGACTCGCTTGACGGTGCCTGGGGGCTGTATCACCGAATTGGCGGTTTGCCTAAAAAGGCTACTTTCTGCTTCTGCTGCGATGGCTGCAGTATGCTCTTCTGTGCGGAGCGAGCGTTCTGTGTTTCCATTGACTGTTATGACCCCCTAGGTCCTGGCATCTTGAGCTTGAGGAATGCGTAATGCGGTACCGCATTGAATTTTGCAAATGCAGTTCGCCCAAGCAGTGCGTGATAGCCACTGCGGAACGGGACGATATCGAAGATTAACTCCTCACTTCGGAAGTTGTCCGGAGCTCCGAAGACCACTTCCAGTGTGATTGAGCCCGTGCAATGGGCCTCTACACCTAGGATGACGCCCTTAAAGGTGGTTTTGGTGGGTTTAATCCTCGAGGGATCTATACCCATTTTGCGCACTGTATCCTGATAGAGCAGGTTCAGGCTGCTGCCGCCATCCATAAGGACTTGAGTGAGGTGAAATCTGTCGATGATGGGGTCTAGGACCAATGCGGAAGATCCACCATGATGGATACTAGTGGGGTGGTCCCTGCGATCGAAGGTGGGGTGCTCCCTGCGATCGAAGGTGATCGGACAGGAGGACCATGGGTTGAACTTTAGGGCGACGGGCTCCATCGTATAGACGTCCCTTAGTGCACGCTTCCGTTCCTTCTTGGGGGGGAACCTCTTCTGTCCTCTCGTGTTCGGCGGCCGGGGCTCCTCCTCGTCATCACTATGCAGCCCCTTGTCCTTGTTTTCGGCATTCAACTTGTCGGCCTGCTTGAACACCCGGCATTCTATGTTAGTGTGATTGGCTGGCTTATCAGGGGTGCCGTGTATTTGACACGAGCAATCGAGTATGCGATCCAAACTGGATGGGCCTGGAGTACTTCTTTTGAATGGCTTTTTTCCGCTGACCGGATCTAGAGCCTCTGAATCTGACATTGACTATCGTATCATCGGCGTTATCGCCGTTTTTGCGGCGCTTTTGTCTGTTACGGCGTGGTTGGCCGTTGGCATCTTTGGTATCCGAAGTGCCCGGATTCCTTGATGTGTTGTTGCTGTGAGCCAGCCAGCTATCCTCGCCCGCGCAAAAGGGGGTCATGAGTGTCGTGAGGGCTGCCATAGATTTCGGCTTCTCCTGGCCGAGGTGTCAGGCGAGCCACTCGTCACGGATGTTATGCTTGAATGCCGCTAAGGCCTCTATATCCGGATAGTCGACAATTTGGTTTTTCTTGGTTAGGAACCATGTCCAGAATTGCCTGGCTGATTCCCCTGGCTGGTGAGTTATATGGCTCGTGTCATCAGCATCCAGTGGTCGCACATAAGTGCCCTGGAAGTTGTCAAGGAATGCGTCTTCCAAATCCTCCCAACTGCCGACGGAGTCTGCTGGCAAGCTATTCAGCCAATGTCGAGCTAGTCCTTTGAGTTTTAGTGGGAGGTATTTGATGGCATGTAGATCATCACCGCGGGCCATGTGGATATGAAGGAGGAAATCCTCAATCCATACAGCAGGATCTGTTGTACCATCATACGATTTGATATTTACGGGTTTAAAACCCTCCGGGAATTCGTGATCCATAACTTCATCAGTGAAGCATAGGGGGTGTGCGGCGCCTCTGTGCCGGGCTATATTACGACGCAGTTCATATGAGTCTTGTCTGCTGTGTCCGGCCCGGCCGGATTTACTATTAGTGTATCCGGCGTGACGGTCATCGTTGCGCATTGGCGCGCGCCCCTTTGACCCGTATATCGACCTTACATGTTTTTCCCTGCTTTCCAATACATCTCGTAGGTCCCGTGTGTTGCCCCGGGCCTTGGTATTTTTGTGGCGGCGGGGTGCAGGCTGAAATTCAGGCTGAAACGCCTCTCTGGCTCGGCCACGCAGTGGCTGGTCAGCCGCATTGTACACTGGTGATGTAGGTTTCAATGCATCCTCCTCGAGGTGAGGTAGCAACCTGCGCTTTGGGTAACTCTTGGAGCGGCGCTCGAGTTCGTATTCCTCGGTCGCAAGGACTTCGGTCCATCTGTCTGCTAGCAAATCTTGGTCAGCTTGAAGCTGTTGTTGCTTTTTCTTCAAGTTGTTTGTTGTGGCCATAAGCCTACGCTTGAAGCGCTCATGCTCGACTGGATCCTCAGGCACGATAAATTCTTCGTCGCCGAGGCTCACCTCGTCTTCAAAGAGAGGCATGTAATTGTCCTCCTCCGATTCTCCATCTACTGCCCGCTCTGGAGGGCTAGCTTGTTCACTCTCCCGCTCTAAATCATGCTGGAGGGGATTGTTGTCGTCTTCGGCACTATCCGTAGTGTTATTATCTCTTGTGTCGGTATCACTACTTTTGCTATGGAGGGACTTAGAGCGGGGCCACTGACGTCGGCGCTTGGGTTGTTTCTTGGAGGGGTCATCCCCTGCTGTCTCATCGCCATTGTCTTCTTTGGGGGTGTCCACCATGTATATATCATATGATGAGGTGGCGGTCTAGCACCCTGTGGGCGGTGGTTCCTGTTCGTCTCCTGCATCATCGTCCATACCGTCGATGTCTTCGGATTCGAAGTCGAGCATGTCGATTAAATCATCGACAGTGGCTACTAAGTGGGTGGTGGGTGGGGAGTGAATTTCTTTGTCGTCCGCATCCCATCCTAGCTGGACATAGTTCGGCCAAGGTTCTCCTAACAGTTACACCCACTATCCCTGCAACTACATATACTGGAACAATTACGAGAGCTCGCGCACACCAATTTAATTATTAAAACTTTGGTTTCTTGGTAACGATTCTAATGTTCGTGAGAATATGATGCTACCTAAATTGGATAAATTTATTTTTCTTGTAAATGAAGGGCCAAGCATGGACAAGACCGATGAACATTGAAGCATGATCAAGCATGGAGAAGATGGTGTGCGCAAGGGGAACAAGAACAGAGTTTCAAGTGATGATTTCAGTACTTTGAAGCGACCATAATGAGTGCATAATGGCTTGGCCAAAATATACCAGATGCCACCTCATAAATTCCGTCCAGAGGCTATAATAGGTGCTGCGTCATCTTATTATTGGGCCAGGCCCATGTAGATTTGAAATACTTATGTATAGGCTATTTTTAGAGTCTGTATGTGTGGGGAAACCAAGTTAGGGTTGGTTTTGGACCCCTCCTCCAAGGAGTCACGAAATTCCCCCCTATTCCTCCATATTACAGCCCTCAGGGTGCCATTTAGACTTTGGGTTTTGTTTAGATTAAAGTTTTCCATAGCTGCAACTTCGCGTAGTTTGTTTCTATTCAAAGACCGGACCAAGACGTCACAGAACCCCACCTTGATCAATAAAGCTTTCCTCTTATAGTCGCAATATCCAGATTGCAATCTCAGTTTCTTGCTTGTTCTTTGTTTGCTTGCAGGAAATAGACCCATGTGGTCAGGTTGATCGTGCTCCGGCATGGTAAATAACCTCTCGGAGTTGGTTTAGCGATTGCTAAGGCACGACGTCCTTACATGTTCATAGTTAGATCGTCAAAGTCTACTCCTCTGAAAACGATAATCACCATCTCATCGAAAGACAGGACACCTTTGCCGATATCAAGGGTTGTCAATCCCCTTGAACTCGTTACTTGCAAGGATTAATTCTGATAGTGATAGATAGATAAACTACAAAGTAAAACAAAAGTAAATAAATTGCAGAAAAGTATTTTTTGTTTTAGTTTATACTAGTGGCTTCTCTCTAGAACACATAGCATATGGTGGGTAAACAAATTAATGTTGGGCAATTGATAGAAAAGCGCATTGTTATGACATTATTCATGGAAATGATCACACATATAGGCATCACATCCGTGACAGGTAGGTTGTCTCCTGCCTGCAATTACTGCTATTACTCCACCAATCGACCACTATCCTGCATGCATCTCTGGTATTAAGTTCATGACAAACAGAGTAACGCTTTAAGCAAGATGACATGATGTAGACAAAGTAAACTCAATAAACATGAATAAATCCCATCATTTTATCCTTAATGGCAACAATACAATACCGGCCTCGCAACCCCTACTGTCATTGGGTGAGGACGCTGCAAGATTGAACACATTACAAAGCACCTCTCCCACTGAAGATAAATCAATCTAGTTGGCCAAACCAAACAGATCGATCAGAGAGAAATACAAAGCTATCATAATCATGCGTAATAAAGTTCAGAGAAGACTCAATTACTTTCAATGAATAATCATATCATAAATCCACAATTCATCGGATCCCAACAAACACACCGCAAAACAAGATTACATCGGATAGAACTCCAAGAAGATCGAGGAGAACATGACATGCTATTGAAGATCAAAGAAAGATAAGAAACCATTTAGCTACTAGCAATGGACCCGCAGGTCTATGGTAAACTACTCACGCGTCATCTAAAGGCAGCAAGGATGATGTAGAAGCCCTCAGTGATCGATTCCCCCTCCGGTAGAGTACCAGAAAAGGCCTCCAAATGGGTTCACAAAATAATAGAAGCTTGCAATGGTAGAAAAAGTGTTCCGGGTGTCTCTCTAGGGCTTTCCCAATATTTGAGAATTTATAGAAGTGTAATTAGGTCAAACGAAGACAAGTGGGGTCCACAAGGTAATAGGGCGTGCCCTAACCCCTTGGGTGCACCCTGTTGCCTTGCCATCTCCCCGCTTCATGTCTGATCTCCTCCCTAGGGTCTCTTTTGTCTAGGAAAAAAATTGCCAAAATGTCTTGTAGCGTTTGGACTCCGTTTGGTACTGATTTTCTAGAAAACCAAAAACAAGCAGAAAACGGTAACTGGCACTAGGTGTTGGGTTAATAGGTTGGTTCCCTAAAATGATATTAAGGAGCATAAAACAATCAATAATTATAGATACGTTGGAGACGTATCAATGTCTACAATAACTTGGCAAATATTTTTGGATGTGTTGTGAGCCACATGGCATTCACCTACCTCGGACTACCACTTGGCACGAGAAGACCCATTGTACATGATCTTATGCCACTTGTTTGCAGGGTGGAACGCCGCCTATCTGCTACCCTAAACATGTTCTCGTATGGTGGCAAGCTTTAATTCCTGAACTTAGCTATAAGCTCGCTCACCATCTATGCTCTTTGCACACTAAGGCTTTCGATGGGCATTCTTGATCTACTAGACAAAATACAAAGAAAATGGTTGTGGACCAAGAAAACAGAAAAAGGAGATAAATGCAACTCCCTGGCTAGATAGGATATGGTCTAAAGACCAAAGGAATGTTGAGGTCTTGGTGTTCTCAATCTGAAAATCCAAAGTGATGCACTACTGCTCAAGTACCTAAACAAATTCTTCAACCATTGGGATTTACCCTGGGTGGAACTAATATGGAACACTCATTACACAGTGAAGAAACCACATGCAACGGCGCCATGCGGATCATTTTGGTGGTGAGACATTAGCAAATTAATGCCAATCTACATAGGGATTACCCAGGTCATAGTAACCACATGAAAATATGTCCTATTTTGGAAAGACCATTGGCTTGATGGCATCCTGGCTGAAACCCGTCCTCACGTTTTTCATATGCATGTCAACAAGACATTCCTGTTAGAGATTTCTTGGGCACCACGACATTGGGAGAAGCATTCTATCTTCCCCTCTCCGCCCAAGCTCATGCAGAAACAAGGGACCTGCAGTAGTTGAAATTCAATGTAGAGATTGAGGACCAACAAACACATTCGAATGTTTGGACAAGCATCTGAGGATCGACACAATATTCATCCAATAAATATTGTGCCTTCTACTTCAGGGACATCCAAGCATAGAAAACATATACTTGGATTTGGAAATACAAAGCAACAATGAAGATCTGAGTGTTTGGGTGGCTTTTACTTGCTGACAGACTCTATACTAGAAACATGCTCAAGAGCAGACATTACAACATTGCAAATGTCCACGGCTGCCTACTTTGTTACCCAAATCATGAAGAAACGGTGGAACATCTCTTCTTTGATTGCTCCTTAGTAGAAATCATTGGACAAAACTTGGAATAACATGGTATGCCCGACGTACAAGGCTAGAATGGATTGAATCAGCAAAGACAAACTGGAATAGGCCAATGTTCGTGAAAATCTTCCTTCGGGTAGCACGGAGCATTTGGAAAGAGAGGAAAAACAAACACTTCAGAGGAATAACACCTTCAACCGGCTCGTGGCTATCCAGATTAAAAGAAGACCTTTTCCTCGTAAGTTACAGAGTTATGAGAGAATCCCATAAAACATTTCTAAATACTTTTATAGGCTCTCTTTAATTTTATAATCGTTTTCCACCCCAAAGGGGCTGGTATGTAAATATCTAATGAAAGAACCTCAATTCTTTTATTTAATTCACAACTCTCCTACTGTTTCAGGTCTAAAAAACATGGCACAATAGTATATGTGTTCCATGAATGCTCATAATTATGGATTTCTCAAGATTGTGTTTTTGCATCTTAGTATGGAATGCTCTTCTCACTTTTTTGTGATGTTTATGAGCGAAGCTTAGTGTTTTTCTACAAGTAAATAACAATAGTTTCCTGGGATGGTCCTCATCATCCTCCCTTCCTTCAAGAAAAATTTTCCTCGGTTTTTGATAACCTGCAACAGTGCAAACGAAACAAACTACATATATGCATGGTATATGAAGATGTCACACATTTTTTTGTTAGCAAGATTTTGTGCATCCCAAATTGTAGAAAATATCTTGATAGAAGCAAACCGTATTAATCAATGGATCAACATATGTTTTGGGCTTATAAAATTGAAGTTGCTTTTGCAAATATAAGTTAGAGACAAAGTAGAATCATTCACATCATTCCTACTCCCAGATAAAAAAAGTTGTGTTCATTTCAAAGACAAAATTAGAAGTATGTGTGTGCAACACAATATATTTCGTTAGCAAGAGTATCTCATATGATAGTTCACATTTTTGCATAGTAAACCCTTGCAAATGCGGTGAACAAATTTTTAGTATCGGACGTTCATCAACTCGGTTAATGATAAGTTTAGTCCATGCAAAGCATGAAGTTATGGGGACCAACATATGAGTGACACGTTGCTAATTCTTGAGCTTGCATTGGTTTTTCCCTTCAAGAGGAAAGGGTGATGCAGCAAAGTCGAGATAAGTATTTCCCTCAGTTGAGAACCAAGGTATCACTCCAGTAGGAGGAACACACAAGTCTCCAATAATTGCACATACACAAAAAAACCAATACTTGCACCCAACACGATAAAGGGGTTGTCAATCCCTTCTCAATTACTTGCAAGGATGAGATCCGATACTAGTAGATATAAAAGATAAGTCAAAGTGCGAAATAAAATAAAAGTAAACAAATTGCAGCAAGGTATTTTTGTGTTTTTTATTTTATAGATCTGGAAATAATATGATAAAAGATAGACACGGGACCATAGTTTTCAAGAGAGGCTTCTCTCTTGAAAAAAGCATACGGTGGGTAAACAAATTACTGTTGAGCAATTGATAGTTATGCCGATATCTCAGGCAATGATCATGTATACACACATCACGTTCTGTGACAAGTAGACCGACTCCTGCCTGCATCTACTACTATTATTCCAGGCATCGACTGCTATCGAGCATGCGTCTAGAGCGTGTATTAAGTTAACAAGAACTGGGTAACGCCTTAAGCAAGATGACATGATGTAGAGGATAGATCCAATCAATATGAACAAACCCCATCTTTTTATCCTTAATGGCAACAATACAAATATGTTTCATGTCCCTTACTGTCACTGGGAATAAGCACCACAAGATTGAACCTATTACAAAGCACCTCTCCCGTTGCAAGAAAAATCAATCTAGTTGGCCAAACCAAATCAATAGATTGGACAGAAATACTAAGCTATATAATTCATGCATAAAGGAGTTCAGAGAAGACTCAAATAATATTCATGTATAATCAGATCATAAACCAGCAATTCATCGGATCTCAACAAACGCACCGCAAAAGAGATTACATCAAATAGATCTCCAAGAACATCGAGGAGAACATTGTATTCAAGATCAAAGATAGAGAACAAGCCATCTAGCTACTAGCTATGGACCTGTAGGTCTATGGTAAACTACTCATACATCATCTGCAGGGCAGTAAGGTTGATGTAGAAGCTCTTCGTGGTTGAATCCCCCTCAGGCAGAGTACCGAAAAACATCTCCAGATGGGATCTCACAAAGACAGAAACTTGCTACGCAGAAAAGTATTTCTGGTGTGCACTCTGGTCTACGGGGAATATTTGGGTATTTATAGAACAAAAATTAGAATTGGAAGTGCCACGGGGGGCACAAGCTTGGGGGTTGCCCCCCTATGGCGTGCCCTCCGAGCTTGTGGCCTGCTCCCGAAGCTTCCAGGGTCTCTTGTGGTCCAAGAAAAACCGTCAAAAAGTTTTGTTCTGTTTGGACTCCATTTGGTATTGATTTTATGTAAAGAAAAAAACAAGTAAAAAATAACAACTGCACTTGGCACTAGGTTAATAGGTTAGTCCCAAAAAATGATGTAAAATAGCATAATAATGCATATAAAACATCCAAGATTGATAACATACCAACATGGAGCAATCAAAAATTATAGATACATTGGAGACGTATCAAGCATCCCTCGGCCTAATTCCTGCTCATCCTTGAGTAGGTAAATGATAAAAACAGAACTTTTTTTGTGGAATGCTACCTAACATGATTATCATGTTATCTTTCTTTCTGTGGCATGAATATTCAGATCTGTAAGATTCAAAACAAAAGTTTAATATTGACATAAAAATAATAATACTTAAAGTATACTAAAAAGCAATCATGTCTTTTCAAAATATCATGGCTAAAGAAAGTTATCCCTAAAAAATCTATAGTTTTGTCATGCTCCATCGTCTTAACAAAAATTATTTATCATCCACAACCCCAATGACAAGCCAAGCAATTGGTTCATACTTTTTAACGTGCTTTAGCTTTTTCAACTCACATGTGATACATGGGCGTGAGCCATGGATATAGCATTATGGGTGGAATAGAGTACGATGTTGGTGGTTGCGTGGATAAGACAAAAAGGAACAAAGTCTCCGAAATGTCTTAGTCGTATCTACTTTTCCTAACGCTTTCTGTAGCGCCCAAGATGTGATTCTATCCCAATCACGTGATGAATTCATGATTGGGGCACAACCGCATTTCGAGCGCATAGCAAGGTGGATATCATTACAACATACCATGTACTGAATAGATGAGAATACAAGATAAAGGCTTACACTCGCCACTAGCTACAACATGAATACGTGAATACATAGCAATCATCATACAGAAGAGCAGGATCCGACTACAGATCAAACCAAATGAGAAAGAAGAATGACATCCACCCTGCTAATCCTAGGCTCCCGACCCGGAACCTATCCCTTGATCGAAGAAGAAGCAGAAGAACTCCAAAACACGCAAGCATCGCTATCACGTCAGATCATCGCACTACCTGTACCTACAACTGTTGTTGTAGTAATTGTGAGCCACAAGGACACATCAATCCCATTACCATGGGTATCAAGACTAGCAAATCTTAATGGGTATGGTATGGATAAGTCATGAGGATGCACAAGCACTAAGCTTGGTATGGTGGCTAACTTACGAATACAAGAGTAAGGTGAGAACCAAGGCAAACGGTCGCAAAATAGTAATGATCAAGAAGTGATCCTGAGCTACTTACGTTCAAACATAACCCCAACATGTTCTCTTCTTGAACTCACTCGAAAAGAGACGGTCACGATTACGCACGTGGTTGGTGTATTTTAGTTCAGATCTGGTGTCAAGTTCTCTACAACCGGATATAAAAAATTCCCATCGGCCACATAACCGCGGGCATGGCTCTCAAAAGTTTAAACCCTGCAGGGGTGTCCCAACTTAGTCTATCACAAACTCTCACGATCAATGGAGGAAAATCATCCTCCCGGGACAACCCAATCCGGCTCGGAATCCCGGATCACAAGACATTTCGATAATGGATAAAGAGGTCTAGCAAGACCTCCCGATGTGCCGACACCCTGATAGTAGCCGCGCCTATCTCGTCTCAGGCCACAGATGGATGGGAGATCCTACGAGTAAAACTAGACCTCGGATTTCCCCGTGGTGACCCCGCAGTCTACCCGGTTTGGACTAGCACCTTCAGCACTGGCCCCCTGTATTATGTTGAATAACGAACCTCGGGTAGCGCTAACTCCATATGAATCAAATTTATTGTCAGGTTTATTATTATGTTTGGCAAATGTTAAAACCAATGTTGGGCCTTGCTGGAGGAGTTTTATTCAAAGCGAACTGTCAAGGGGGGCCCATAACCCCCGACCGTGCTAGGAACGAAAAATCAATGATCATAACACCGGTATGAAGGAAACTAGGGCGGCATGAGTGGAAAAAAACACCTAACAAAAGGCCGAGCCTTCCACACATTACCAAGTATATAGATGCATTAATTAAATAATAGATAGTGTGATATACCATGATATCCATGTCCCAACATGGAACAACCTACAACTGTACCTGCAGCTAGCAATGCTATAAGAGGGGCTGAGCAAAGCAGTAACATAGCCAAGCAACGGTTTGCTAGGATGGTGGAAAAGGTTAGAGGCTATCATGGTAATTTGGGAGGCTTGATAAAAAAAGTGGTAGGTAGCGCGACATAGCGATAGCATCAAGACAACTAGCAAAGCAAAGATAGTAGTGGTATCCATGGTAACATTCATCTTGCCTGAAATCCCGCGAGGAAAAGACCGAATCCATGAGGTGGACCATCCAACATAGTCAAACAAGTCCTCACAATCGTAACGTAACCGAAACTATCGAGAAGAAACACAATCGGAAAGAAGAAAACAACATAGTAAACGACCATCACATAAACATGGCATGATGCACAATCAAGTATGATGCATGTCCGGTATAATGAGTCGTGGCATGGAAAAGGGCAACGAATAATACTAGAAATTAAGTGGAGCTCAATATGCAATGAGTTGCATATCGAAGAAACACCACATCGAATTTTTTAGTTCGCTCTTGTTAAAGCAACTCAACAATACTAAGTGTTCATTAACATGGCAAGAGGCGAAGCATAATTAAATTACCTATCTAGGCAAGTTTAAGTGAGGCCAGAAACAACAAATAATAATACTGGTAAATCCCCACATGTCATTTAGCAATTTAATGCAAACAACAATTTTAAACATTTTAAATGCTGCTATCATGATGCGGATGACGTATGCAAGTTTTATGCATTTTTTATGAAAATGTTGAATTGATCATGTTATCAAGCATTTGGTCACCATGGCGGAACGAAAGGGGTGCCATGGCAATGACAACAGAAATGGTGCCTCGACAACATTCTGATGATCCGACAACTTGTCGAGAGGTCGGTGCAAAAGAAAGTGTGGATGTAAGGAACATGCAAAAGATGGTGGGGTGATCCCGGTTACCAATTTCCCACGCGGAGAAACATGGCAAACGAGGAGGAACTTGCAAGCGATACATCATGCACGGCGAGTAACAGATACATGCATCCATCTCATACACACATCACATGCACACGGTCCACGGGAGATCGCCTCGGTGTTATACCTTCTAAGCGTGCACTTTCGAAACGGATCAAGTTCGTAGTGGGAGTAGTCGTTCTCGCGACAGTAGTGAAGTAGTGATACACGATGACGGTAGAGGTAGTCGCGATCTTGGCGACTGTAGTCGTTCACGACGTGTTGTGGAAGTAGTGGTTCACAGCGGAGAGGAACTTGGCGTTTCTGCTACCTGGGTCTTCAGTGACGGAAGTTGTTTGCTCGTCGGAGAGGGACTTGGCGTGTCCAAGTCCTTCGGGGTACCTTGTTGTACTTGCGTTTCGGTGCGGTACTCAGTGATTCAAGGATGTAGAGGTACCCTTGTCGTAGACATGTAGTTGTACATGGTTCATAGACGTTCGAGTCACCGGTAGAGGTACTTGGTGCACCCTAGGGTCGCCGAGTACTGGTTTTGGTGAAGTCCGGGTCTTCGGTGTCATGGTACTTGGCGTCCATGTAGTCGATCTGGACGGTCTAGATGGTCCGAAACAAAGCGACACAAGGGCCTCCGGTGAGCAGCAGCAAGGAGGCGATGGTGGTGGTCAGCGGCAGGAAGCAGGCACGAGGCTCGTCTGCTTCTTGGCCGGTGGGACTCCATGGGGCGGCGGCATGGCGTTCCTGATAGTCAGGTGAGGCAGCAAAGACTTCGGGAGGAGTATGGACGCTCGAGGAGGCACTGCCTCATGGCTGTGGACCCGAACGAGGGGGGGCTCAAGGGGAACTCCACCGAGGAATGAGAGGGCCCGCTGGACGAGGGGTTGCTGGACCTGGCGATTTCCGGCGGTGGTGATCTTCGAGGCTGATGTAGGGGACTCGAGCAGGAGATGAAGAAGATGATGCAGCGGCAGGGCAAGGTGTCGTGCTTGGGATGGTGGTCGAGCATTGCGGTCACACAATGACGGCTACAGGAGCTCAGGCGGATGCTGCATGGAGGAGCTGTGGCGCCTGGGCGACGCTGGTAGCCTCTGGTGGCGAGCACGTACGGCGGTGGGGCAGTTGGCTTTTGGGGTCAGACAAGGGCGCAGCGCTGAGGCAAGTCTGTGGTAGGCTACTGCAGCCACGGAAGAGGGCAAGGCAAGGGCGGCAGAGCGCCATGGATCGGGCGTGGGGAGTTCCTCCTGGCGCTAGCTGTGCACGTGCGTGTGTGAGTCGCGGCGTGAAGGAGAGACTAGAGGGAGAGATTAGATCGATAAGAGAGGGGATCAGGGTAGCTAGGGTTCGGCTGGGCCTCATGAGGGTTGATGGGTCGGCCTGGCTGCTGGGCTGGCTGACACGCAAAGAGAGAGAGAGAGAGAGAGAGAGAGAGTTGGGCGGCCCGTCAGAAAAATAAAAGGTTCTCCCTTTTCTATTTCCAGCATAAGGAAGAAAAAGGAAGGTTACGAATTTATTTGAAGGGTCAAATAAATTCAAATCAAGCTGAAATTTGGCATGTGGATACTTCGACATATACCAAAACACCACCACTAGAATTGGAGTGAGCGACAAATAGAGAGTTGTCAAACGAAATTTAAAATTGCAAGTATGTTTAACGGTAATTCCAAATTTATTGGAATATTTCTTTTAGCTCCCTAAATATTGGGAGGTTATTTTATAAGTTACAAAGAGAAATCACCATGTGAATTTCCCTCGATTTAAATGGATCAAAGATCCATGCAATTTATTTGAGTTTTGAAACGGTTGCAAAATTAATGGCATGATGACATGATGCAATGCAACAAACAAAAAATTCACACTGCGAAATGGAAATACATGGAAGGTGTCTGGAGCGTCGGTCTCGGGTTGTCACAACTCTCCTCCACTTACAAGAGATCTCGCCCCGAGATCTAGAAATTATAAGAGGAAGGGAAGAGGAAGAGGTAAAACAAAGTTGCTTCTTTGACAAACGGGTGAAACCACGAACCTTGAGAGGTTGAACAAATTGAAAGGAAGAATACAATGGAGATGAACGAGATTGCAAACACTCCGTTAGCAAGGAATACAACAAGAACCAAGAGCTCAAGGAACAAGATAGACTTTGAAAGCACTCCTGTTAAAATGAGATGAGAAAGGAAGAATTCGGGCTACACTCCAGTTGGACATGGAAGGAATGGAACATGAACTTGACAAGATGGGATGATAATTGACGAGAGCAACAACACAATGCCTCCGAAAGAAATAATAGAATCTAGATGGCTGGAAGAAAAGAACGGATAAGAAAACAACATCTTGTACTATAAATGAATTTGAAAAACATCCTTACGAAGAAGGGTTGAACGGAATTGTTGGAAAATCAACAACGAAAGAATAAGCTTGTTGTGGGCTTATGGAAAACATCCCAAAATTATGAGGTGAAGACCAGACACTAACGGAATCAATTAATTTGATTAAGAACACCAAGAGATGGAAAACTTCTTCCACCAAGAAGATTAAGAGATAACTTGGATCATTGATAATCACCACAATAGAAACATTCCTTCGGGAAGGCCTTAGGTGAAATATAACCCAAGATAACCCCAACAAAGAAATTACTCGGTTGAAACGATCTCATGAACAAAGAGAAAAATGATGGTTTTAAAATATCTCATTACTGACAAATTGTGAATCGTGAAGCACGAATTCAAATTGTCAAGAATGACACAACACACCTCAAAAGATAAGGTAGAAAGAGTTGCACTTTTGGAATGCAAGAAAAAGAATACTTGAGCTCCTCCAACAATATCTTGAAGAACACTTCAAGAATGAATTAAATCTTGATGAACCACCATGTAGAGCCTCTAAGAAGAACTCTGGTAATAAAAGGATGATAGAAAGAAATAGAAGTTGAGAGAACAAGGTGAAGCCTTGCAATTATTTAGATGGAACTTCGTGACGAGATAACCATGAGAACTTGGAACTCCGGAAAGAAAAGATGAACAACTTAGAACCGAGAAATGATATCATGAACAACTCCGGAATAAGGAATTAAATCACCTTGAGGAAAACAAGAATAAGATTTATATTATGTTTATCCTTCATAAAATAAAATTCATAACAAGCAATGGATTTGGCATACTACTTATTGTTCTTTGGAAGGATTAAGAGAGATATAGCCCAAACTCAATGGCCACTGGTAGGATTTTTTGGAAAGAACGAATGAATTGATATGGTAACAAAGGAAAATGAATCTTGACTGAACCATCGTAAGAATTTGAAAACAAACAAAGAAAAGAGAATGAATCACTGGGAAGAGTTTGAAAACAAACGAAAATACTTGAGGGAACTTAGATATATGGGAGCGAAGAGATCACGAGCTGACTAGAGAATACTTGAGCAAAGCACCGGAAGAATATGGAGACGAACAAAGAGGCATGAATTGAGAAGAATTACGGAAATGAAGTTGAAAGATGGGAATGAAGAAATCATTTGAAATGATGGCCTTCGGATGACCGAGAAAGGAAAGCAACTCCTGAAATACATCGGATGGGTATGAAAAGAATTCTCACAATCGAAAACAATTATGAGTATAGGATGAAACTAGAACCATGAATCTTTAAGAGAACGGACTAATATTTGGAGGAAAAACTCTTGTTCCATCTTCAAATGTTGAGAATGACGATGAGAAACACCACCATGAATTGTTGAGACACTCTGGAACAATGAAGAATAGAAATATTGAACCAACAATGAATAGAATTTAAAATGCGATCTTCGAGAAGACATATGACTGATGGAATCGATTCTTACGTCACACTTTGGAAAGAATTTGAGAATAACTCCAGAAAATTAGAAGAGTCAGGTAAGATCATGGGAAAAGATCTGTGGTTTAGGGCCCACTCAAAAGAAAACACCGTTGAACGATTTTAAAAGAGAGATTGCACCAGTCAAATTAAATGGATTGAATATGATAACAACCTCGAAATAGATTGAACGGATTGAGAATGAAAACACAAATCTCCTGATACATCTTCAGCACTCCGGAACAAATTCAATAGCAAGACGGGGCGATTAAGAGGTGCACCGGCATGAGAAAACATTTGAATCAAGGAAAGGGATATGGTCAACATCGATGCTTGAATTGAATCCACTTGAGAAGAGACAAGAACGAAGGACGTTGAACTTGAAACTGTTGTGCATCTTCACGAGAGATCGCCGGTTAAGAATATTGAAGGAAAAGAATGAAAATACTTCACATAAACAAAATGAATACTTGATTAACAAATCTGAGTCCTTGAAGAAAAGGGTGGGACGGTGGGAAAAACAAAGGCAACTTAGGAGGGATGAGATGACATCATTGAGAAAAATTAGGAATTGATCTTGCAATGGGAAAAAGATAGGATCATCTTTAAGAGAAACACACTGGTAGGAAAAGCATTGGCATGACAATCTCGATCACGAAAGATTAGCACTCCCATAGAAATATGAGAACACCGCTTAGGAAAGGTATGGAATCAACACTTGGCATCGAAGCAACTCGAATACCACAACTCAAAACAAAACAAGGATTGGGCTTGCAGAATAAGCCGGCAACAAACATATGATAGAGATTTCGGCCGAATTTTTCATGGTGGGGCCCACACGGGCTCGATCGTACATCACCATCATGTACAAGGCAATGCACATGACAAACGAAGCATCCTTGAGTCAGCATAGCCAAGGACTCTTTAAGACACAACGAGACCACTGTAAAAATGACCATCGAGAGGCGGACCACTAGACGTCGAACCCCAACCTCATATCATGCATCTGTTAGAAAGATATCCTAGGTAACTACTTGAATTCCCACCTATGAACTCCCGAAATTTTCTGGTTATGCAATCTGGTGTTGGGGATACAGGGAGGCACAAATATCTCACACAACTAACAAATCCTACACTCCAACTGTATGCATCCGCCAACACATAACCAAGAAAACCTCGGAAATCATGTACCTCATACCTTCGAAAACATCCGATATACTAGTTGTGTCTGATCGCTCTCCCTAGTACTGGGTGGCGTCAAACTACTCTCACCACAAAGAGTATCGAAGTATTTTTGATGTCGGCAACCTCAGGTATTCGGAACTGAAACGATAAACACTATAACGAAAACACCTTGGAGCTCAACTCCCTGGGACACTGCCACAACCCCTAAATATTAGGAGGCACCAAGAAAGAATCCCTGTTACAATGATATCAAAACGATTCCACGATACCCGCATGGTCCTAAAAAATTGCGTGAAAAATGATAGAAGAGTAGGAAAAGACCTACATCGTGAGTCATCACCAGAGCGACAAACGGGATAAGAAGTAAAGAGAATTCCCACTCTCCGATATAACTAAGACTCAAAATAGTTTCATTTCTAGACTCAACAATGGCCGCAGTTCGATCAATCAAGGGGGGTCATAAGGTCGGTAAGGCTCTGATACCAACTTGTAGCACCCAAGATGCGATTATATCCCGATCATGTGATGAATTTATGATTGGGGCACAACCGCATTTTGAGTACATAGCAAGGTGGATATAATTACAACATACCATGTACGGAATAAATGAGAATACAAGATAAAGGCTTACACTCGCCACAAGCTACAACATGAATACATGAATACATAGCAATCATCATACAGAAGAGCGGGATCTGATAACAGATCAAACCAAACGAAAAAGAATAATGGCATCCACCCTGCTAATCCCAGGCTCCCGACCCAGAACCTATCCCTTGATCGAAGAAGAAGCAGAAGAACTCCAAAACAAGCAAGCATCGCTCTCACGTCAGATCATCACATTACCTATACCTGCAATAGTTGTTGAAGTAATCTATGAGCCACAAGGACTCAGCAATCCCATTACCATGGGTATCAAGACTAGCAAAGCTTAATGGGTATGGTATGGATAAGTGGTGAGGTTGCAGCAAGCACTAAGCATGGTATCATGGCTAACTTACAAATACAAGAGTAAGGTGAGAAGCTACGCAAACGGTCGCAAACTAGTAATGATCAAGAAGTGATCCTAAGCTACTTACGTTCAAACATAACCCCACCGTGTTCTCTTCTCGATCTCACTCCAAAAGAGATGGTCACGGTTATGCATGCGGTTGGTGTATTTTAGTTCGGATCTGGTGTCAAGTTCTCTACAACCGGATATCAAAAATTCCCATCTACCACATAACCGTGGGCACGGCTCTCAAAAGTTTAAACCCTGCAGCGGTGTCCCAACTTAGTCCATCACAAACTCCCACGATCAATGGAGGAAAATCCTCCTCCCAGGACAACCCAATCAAGCTTGGAGTCCCGGTTCACAAGACATTTCGACAATGGATAAACAAGTCCAGCAAGACCTCCCGATGTGCCGACAACCTGATAGTAGTCGCGCTTATGTCGTCTCAGGCCACAATTGGATGGGACCTCCTACGAGTAAAACCCGACCTCGAATTTCCCCATGGTGGCCCCGCAGTCTACCAAGTTTGGACCAGCACCTTCAGCACTGGCCCCCCTGTATTATGTTGAATAACGAACCTCGGGTAGCGCTAACTCCCTATGCGTCAAATATATTATCATGTTTATTATTATGTTGGGGAAATGTTAAAACCAATGTTGGGCCTTACTGCAGGAGCTTTATTGAAAGTGAACTGTCAAGGGGGGCATAAACCCCGACCGTGTTAGGAACGCAAAATCAAGGATCATAACACAGGTATGACGGAAGCTAAGGCACCATGAGTGGAACGAAACACCAGGCAAAAGGCCGAACCTTCCACCCATTACCAAGTATATAGATGCATTAACTAAATAATAGATATTGTGATATCTCATGATATCCATGTCCCAACATTGAACAACCTGCAACTGCACCTGCAACTAGCAATGCTATAAGAGGGGTTGAGCAAAGCGGTGACATAGCCAAACAACGGTTTGCTGGGATGGTGGAAAAGGTTAAGAGGCTATTATGGCAATTTGGGAGGCTTGATAAACAAGTGGTAGGTAGCGCGACATAGCGATAGCATCGAGACAACTAGTAAAGCAAAGATAGTAGTGGTATCATGGTAATGGTAATCTTGCCTGAAATCCCGCTAGGAAGAAGACCGAATCCATGAAGTAGACGATCCAATGTAGTCAAACAAATCCTCACAATCATAATGTAACTAGAATTATCGAGAAGAAGCACAAACGGAAAGAAGCAAACAACATAGTAAACAACCATCACATAAACATGGCATGATGCACAATCAAGTATAATGCATGTCCGGTTTAATGAGTGGCATGGCAAAATACAACGAACAATACTACAAATTAAGTGGAGCTCAATATGCAACGAGTTGCATATCGATGAAACACGACATTTAATTATTTAGTCCACTCTCGTTAAAGCTACCCAACAATATTAAGTGTTGGTTAACATGGCAAGAGGCGAAGCATAATTAAACTGCATATCTAGGCAAGTTTAAATGAGGCCAGAAACAACAAACAATAATTCCGATAAATCCCCACATGTCATTTAGTAATTTAATGCAAACAACAATTTTAAACATTTTAAATGTTGTTATCATGATGCGGATGACATATGCAAGTTTTATGCAATTTTTACGAAAATGTTGACATAAGCATGTTATGAAGCATTTGGTCACCATGGCGGAACGAAAGGGGTGCCACGGCAACGACAACAGAAATGGTGTCACGCCAACATTCCGATGATCCGATAACTCGTTGAGATGTCGGTGCAAAAAAAAGTGTGGATGTACGGAACATGCAAAAGATGGTGGGGTGATCCCGGTTACCGGGTTACCACATGGCGAAACATGGCAATCGACGTGGACCGTGCAAGCGATACATCATGCGCGATGAGCAACAGATACATGCATCCATCTCATACGCACATCGCATGCAAACGGTCCACGGGTGATCGCCTCGGCGTTATACCTTCGACGCGTGCATTTTTGGGACGGATCAAGTTCGTAGTGAAGTTTCTCGTGACGGTAGTGAAAGTAGTGGTACACGATAACGGTAGAGCTACTCACGATCTTGGCAACGGTAGTCGTTCACGACGCGTTTTGGAAGTAGTGGTTCATGGCGGAGAGGAACTTGGCATTTCTGCTACCTGGGTCTTCGGCGACGGAAGTGGTATGCTTGTCGGAGAGGGACTTGGCGCGTCCAAGTCCTTCGAGGTTCCTTATTGTACTTGCGTTTCAGTGCGGTACTTAGTGATTCGAGGATGTAGAGGTACACTTGTCGTTGACGTGTAGTCGTACACGGTTCATAGACGTTGACGTGTAGTCGTACACGGTTCATATACGTTCGACCGGTAGAGGTACTTGGCGCACCCTAGGTCGTTGAGTACTGGTTTTGGTGAAGTTCGGGTCTTCGGTGTCGTCGTACTTGGCGTCCATGTAGTTGATATTGCCGGTATAGATGGTCCGAAACAAAGTAACACAAGGGCCTCGGGTGGGCAGTAGGAAGGAGGCACAGGGCGCGTCTAGTTCTCGGCCGGTGAGACTCCATGGGGGGCGGGCATGGCATTCCTGATAGATGGGTGAGGCAGCGCAGACTTTCGGGAGGACTACGGACGCTCGAGGAGGCACTGCCTAGCGGTTGTGGACGCGAACGAGGGGGAGGCTCAAGGGGAACTCCGCCGAGGAAGGAGAGGGCCCGCTGGACAAGGGATCGCTGGACCTGGCGATTTCTAGCGGCGGTGATCTCCGGGGCTGATGCAGTCGACTCGAGCAGGAGATGAAGGAACTGACGCGGCGGCGGGGTGAGGTGTCGAGCTCGGGAAGGAGGTCGAGCGTTGCGGGCGCGTGATGACGGCTGCAGGAGCTCAGGCAAATGTTGTATGGAGGAGCTGTGGTGCCTGGGCGACGCTGGTAGCCTCCGACGGCGAGCACGCAGGGCGGCAGGGCGGTTGGCTTGCGGGGTCGGACATGGGCATAGCGCCGCGGCAGGCTACTGCAGCCACGGAAAAGGGCGAGGCATGGGCGGCAGAGCACCATGGATCAGGCGCGGGGAGCTGTGCACGTGCGTGTGTGAGTGGCGGCGTGAGGGAGATACTAGAGGGAGAGATCAGATCGATAAGAGAGGGGATCGGGGTAGATAGGGTTCGGGAGAGAGGTGAGGTGCGGCTGGGCCTCTGGAGGGTTGATGGGTCGGCCTGGCTGCTGGGCTAGCTGCCACGCAAAGAAAGAGAGAGAGAGAGAAGAGAGTTGGGCGGCCCGACAGAAAAAGAAAAGGTTCTCCCTTTTCTATTTCGAGCACAAGGAAAAAAGGAAGGTTGCGAATTTATTTGAAGGGTCAAATAAATTCAAATCAAGCAGAAATTTGGCATGTGGATACTTTGACATATACCAAAGCACCACAACTAGAATTGGAGTGAGTGACGAATAGAGAGTGGTCAATCGAAATTTAAAATTACAAGTGTGTTTTACGGTAATTCCAAATTTATTGGAATATTACTTTTAGCTCCCTAAATATTGGGAGGATATTTTATAAGTTATAAAGAGAAATCACCATGTGAATTTCCCTAGATTTAAATGGATCAAAGATCCATGCAGTTTATTTGAGTTTTAAAACAGTTGCCAAATTAATGGCATGATGACATGATGCAATGCAACAAACAAACAATTCACACTTCAAAACGCAAATACATGAAAAGCGTCTGGAGCGTCGGTCTCGGGTCATCACACTTTTCCTCTTATTTTGGACTCTAATTTGCATAATTTGAATGAAAACTAACCTGAACTGACGCTGCTTTCAGTAGAACTACCATGGTGTTGTTTTTGTGCAGAAATAAAAGTTCATGAAATGTAATGAAACTTTGCGAGGAATATTTATACAATAATATAGAATTTCTGGAGTCAAGAACCACCGGACAGGGCACCTGGGTGGGCACAACCCACCAAGGCACGCCTGCCCCCCTGTTCGCGATACAGAGCCGACGTCACCTCCTGTTCTTCATCGGGAGGCCAGATCTGAAGTCCTTCTGGGCTCCGAAGAGGGGGATGTTCCGTCTTCGTCATCACCGTACCAACCCTCCTCCATCACCAATTCCATGATGCTCTCCACTGAGAGTGAGTAATTCCTTGGTAGGCTCGCTAGTCGGTGAGGAGTTGGATGAGATTCATCATGTAATCGAGTTAGTTTTGTTACAGCTTGATCCCTTGTATCCACTATGTTCTGAGATTGATGTTGCTATAACTTTGTTGTGCTTAATGCTTGAAACTTTGGGCCCGGGTTCCATGATTTCGGATCTGAACCGTTTATGTTATCACCATCATATCTATGTTCTAGATCCGTTCTTGCATGTTATAGTCACCTACTACGTGTTATGATCCAGCACCCCCGGAGTGACAATAGTCGAGACACTTCCCAGTTATAATGTAGGCATGTATTCACCATGTGTTATTGCTTTGTTCCGGTTCTCTATTAAAAGGAGGCCTTAATATCCCTTAGTTTCCAATAGGACCCCGCTGCCACGGGAGGGTAGGGCAAAAGATGCCATGCAAGTTCTTTCCATAAGCACACATGACTATTTACGGAATACATGCATACATTATATTTATGAACCGGAGCTAGTGTTGTATCGCCCTAGGTTATGACTGTTATATGATGAATATCATCCAACAAATTGCCGATACAATGTGATGTAGGGTGGAACCCTAGATGGCCGAACTTTCACAAAAGGAGCGGATCGCACGATGAACACGAAGAACACGAGGGTAAACATGAGAGAATCACTCAAACCAACAAGATACGGTCACACATATGCTAGATCCTGGAAACACAAAGAGATACATGATATGTCGGTGTTCTGTGAATGGGGGTCCCCAGACTTGCCTGCCTGTGGCCCACGGCATGGCTCCACTAGCGGCCCTGTGCGGCCCATCTTCACCAGCAAGCACTCAAGACCCTCGCGAGGGGCCAAGCCTCGCGAGGCGGACGACGCAAGACCTCCTCGGGGTAGCCTCACCAGGCTGGCTCGCAAAGGGCAGAGAGCTCAAGGCGTGGGAGACCTCACGAGGTCCCCGTGATGTAAGCCATGATGACAAAGGCCAGGCAGGCACCAAGCGGGCGCCAGCGCATGCAGTGTCCTCGTTTCCTCTTTGGTGCTAAAGAGGCAAGCTCAGGCGTGGAGTCGAGAGGCATCAAGCAAAGGTTTCCATATCGGTGCAACAAGACTGAGACCAGCAAGACGGCAGGACGGAGGTCACCGTGGAGCCCAAGACGGCGTCACCACCAGAGCCTTTGGCAGGCGAAGACTACTTTTGTCAGGGTAACTTGTACTAGCTGTCCCCCTTCAAACTTGGCTATTGTGGGATCCCTTCCCGCTCAATATTTGGGAAGAGGACCAGGGCCTCTATAAATAGGACAAGCCACCACCTTAGCAAAGGGAGAGGATCATTCAGACCACCAGAGTCCACACAAGCTCACCAAGCACAAGAATACCTCTCCTCAGGAGACCGTTCTTCCCCTTGTAACTGTTCATCCTCAGCCCACGAGGCAATCCACCACACCACACTGGAGTAGGGTATTACACCACAACGGTGGCCCGAACCAGTATAAATCTTGTGCCCCTTTGTTCTGCGAGTTTGACGCGCTAAGACTTGAGATTGTGGTGAGGGCGAGAGGTAGATGGGGAGAGATCTTCGTGCGCACCCCAGTGTTCAAACCTCAAGGGTTCTGCCAGAACCCAAAATCCGACATTTGGTGCGCCAGATAGGGGTGCGTTGAAGCTTTCCTTCCGCTGATCCGCGTCCCTTAGCTCCACCACACCCATGTCGAACACGCGGCGAGCCCGTGCCGAGCGTCGGGCCGC
This sequence comes from Triticum aestivum, assembly GCF_018294505.1. Lineage (NCBI taxonomy): Eukaryota > Viridiplantae > Streptophyta > Magnoliopsida > Poales > Poaceae > Triticum > Triticum aestivum. The sequence continues at coordinate 248,229,335 of NC_057809.1, forward strand.
CCTCGCCGCCCGTGTCGCTCAAACGGCCCCTGTCAGCGGGCCTCCCCGTCGTTCCCTGTCCCCTGTTGCAAACGCCGCCACCAGCCCGGCGGCAAACGAGCAGCAGGCCTCCTCACTTCACCACTCCGTGCGGCGGGACGGCCGCACCGCCACCCCGTCGCTGACTCCGGCCGGCTCGTCGTCTCACGCTCGCCGCTCACCCACAGACGCGCAGGCTGTACTACTCATGGCACGCGAGCTCCTATGTTACCGCCCGATCGACGACCTCTACGAGGACTAGTTGGACCGCACCGCCGAGCTCGTCAGCGCCGCTGGAGGCTCTCCTGCACCATCCCTCTCACTGCCTCGCCCACCTCCAACTGCGGGCGATGTAGCTCACGGAGCGCCTCCGCCTCCTCCACACCAAGACGGCGCCCTCGCGCCGAGATGTGCGGCTCATGAAGCGTCTCCGCCTCCTCCGCGTCAAGACGACGTCCTCGCTCCAAGACATGCGGTCCCGCAGCGTGACCCAACGCGCTGTGTGCCCGCGCACGAAGAAGGAAGCTGCCGAGAGGTTCTCCGGCCGCAAGAAAATGCTCTAGCCCTCATGGCGCCACGACAAGACCGTGTGCCGCCTGTGGCGGCGGTGCATGGGCATCAAGGACAGGCTCCGCCCCTGCAGAGGGCCCCGGTGGCCACCGCAGGCTGTCGGGCTCTCGTTCCCGAGCTGCATAGCGTCGTATGGCCAGGCAAGTTCAAGCCGGACCTGCCTCCACGCTACGACGGCACCCCCGACCCCGCAGAGTTCCTGCAGCTTTATGAGCTGAGCATCAAGGAGGCCAATGACGACGAAAAGGTCATGGCGAACTAGTTTCCCATGGCTCTCAAGGACGGCGCCTGCTCATGGCTCCTGAACCTGCCTCCAGGCTCGATCTCCTCCTGGGGTGAGATGCGCAACGGCTTCATCGCCAACTTTTAGGGCACACACGACCAACCTCCGGCCGCGGGTGACCTGCGCCGCATCAAGCAACAATCGGGAGAGACCTTATAGAAGTACATCTGGTGCTTCAACTGCGTGCGTCTCAAGATCCCCAAGGTGATGGATGAGGTCATCATCTCAGCATTTTCCGATGGCGTCCGTGACATCAAGATGAAGGAGGATCTCGCCATCCATGAGGAGATGTGCACGACTTTGGAGCTGTTCAACATAGTAACCAAGTGTGCAAGAGCTGAGGAGGGGCGTCTCTCCCTCCTCGGGCTCCCTGCTACAGATCCATAGGAGAAGAATGCCAAGGTCAAGGACGTGAAGCACAAAGGAGTGGTCGTACTCGCGTCAGAGCCAGACACAAAGCGTGGCCGGGACCTCCCCGAGTCGTCCAAGGGCAGCCGTACGTTCTGCGCCTGCCACAAGGTGCGCAGCCACAACACCAACGATTGTCAAGAGCTCAGGGCCATTCGAGATGGACACTTCGGTCGACGCCCCGAGCGTAGCGACTGGGGCTACGGCTGAGGAAGTGGATGAGCTGGAGGACGTTGGGATGACCGCGGGCCCCTCCAGGCATGGCGCTACCAGCCTCGCGAGGACCGCTGGCAGGACCAACCTCGTGAGGGCGCCTGGAGGGACCAGCCTCGCAAGGACCATCCTCAGGGCAAGCCTGGCCTCCCTCCGCTGCCGCCACCACCAAGGAGGAATGACGACCACCAACAGGATGAAGGGGCTGGGGGCTTCTAGGAGCCGTGCGCCATCTCTTGCATCTTGGGTGGTGCTCAGGCCCCGACTTCCCAGCGCATCTTCAAGAAGTTCTCTCGCGAGGTGAATACAGCCCTCCCCAAGCTCGAGGCCACGCGCCCGGTCAGATGGTCCAAGTACGCCATCACCTTTAGCTCGGCGGACCAACTCAAATGCGCGGAAACCGCCGGCGTCCTCCCGATGCTCTGTTCACCCATCATCAGCAATGTCCAAGTCACCAAGACACTCATCGATGGCGGCACAGGGCTCAGTGTCCTGTTTGTTGAGACGTTCGACAGCCTTCAAGTGCCATACGATCAGCTTCAGCCCACCAAGCCCTTCTCAGGAGTGACTGACGGCTCCACCACCCCGATAGGGCAAGTTCGTCTCCATGTCACCTTCGGTCAGTGCGATAACTACCACACCAAGCTTGTCGACTTCGACGTCACTCACATCCGCCTGCCGTACAATGCCATCCTCGGGTACCCTGCGCTAGCCAAATTCATGGTAGTCACCCACCATGGTTACAACGTCCTCAAGATGCCGGGAAGCGGCGGAATCATCACAGTCCCCTGCGAAGAAAGAGACGCGGTGTGCTCCCTTGAGCGCGCCTTCCAAGCCGCGGCAGTCAAAGACCCTGACAGCGCGTGTGTGCAGTACCCTCCTGAGGCCAACCCTAAGAAGAAGAAGCAGCTACTCCGCACTGGGCCGCAGGGGAGCTGCGCCTCTGGCGGCGCCACCTCAGGATTGGCGCCCACGCCTGGGGCGCCTCCCTCCCTCACATAGGAAGGCGCGCCCGGTGCCCTCCTTGGGCAGGGCTTGGGGGATCTCTTCTGGAGGGCCTCAGACCTGGCTAAGATCACGAGGGAGGCGCTCGGGCACCACATGGAGGCGTGCTTCGCGACACGTTTCCCTCAGGAGGGCACCGGGCGAGGAGCGCCCGGCACTCAGGAGTTCATCGTCAAGACCACTCAGGAGCTTTAGGAAGCAAGAGCAATGCGCGGCGACCACCTCCCACCTGGTGTAGCTCCCCACCCGGGCGAGGGTGGTGAGCTGCGCATCTGCGTCGACATCCTAGGTCTCAACAGGGCCGCGTCTCAGCAGCACTTCTGGCCTTCGTGTGCTGGTCGGTGTGAGGGTCCACCTCAGAGCTATGTGTGCATGCCGTTCGGCCTACCGAGCGCCGCAGCCACCTTCCAGCGCAATCTACAGAGTGTCTTGGCTACCCAGGAAGCCATGCATCACGTGGTCCTGGCGGAGATGGAGACGGTCCTCAGGAGTCCACCTGAGCCCCCAGAGCCTCCCGAGGCTCAGGGTCTCGACGGCTCGTGAGGAGCGACTTCTTCAGCGCGCGCCTTCAGCTACCCCAATACTCCTTCGACAACCAAACCAGGTGACATTTTCCAAGTTCATTCAGCTGGGAGCGCCCCTCGGGCTGCATTATTCCCAGGTCGCATGGGCTTGTCCCTCTGGCATGTATCCACTTGCATCTTTAGTTTGCCCTGCTGGGGGCACCCCTCGGGCTGCACCTTCCCCAGGCCGCTCGGGTCTGACCCAGTGGCATGTATCATTCTTGCATTTACCTCAGCTAGTTTTCTTTCCATGCATAAGCTGCCTATCGTCACTACCCGCTTGATTATCGCCCGCCACGGGAGCCTCTCATGCCATCACGGCGCTTGTGCTCGGGTCCGTCCCTGCAACGCTGACAAATCTGAGCGGTCGAGCTCTGGCTCGCAGCCCGCCCATGCACGTCACCTCACTAGACCCTCAGTGCCTTCACCTCCTTGCGAAGCAACTAGTGGCAGACCGAAAACCATAGCGGTATTTTGTGTCCTTTCTCGCGCTAACTTGCAGGAACCTCCTGAGGACTACAGCGGGCGGTACCGTGGGCTCCCTCTTCTCCCATGCAATTCGCTTGCGCGTTAAAAGGGGGGCTCCTGCGAATCGCAACTTAGGACCTCTTACTGGCTCTCCAGCCCTTACCCCCTGGCCTTGACCACGGCACCGCGACCTGGCATACCACCGGCGGCTGAGCTCACTGGAGGGCAGGGACCTAAGGACGTAGAGCACGTAGAAGAGCACGGAGAAGGGGGTTGGCTCGCACGGACCTAACCTAGCTACACTATGGCCGTCCGCACACAAGTCTGGCACGGCACGAGGAAGCAGCTCCGGGCTACCAAGATAAGTCCCGCACCCGGGTCGGCCGAGCGCTACATCATAAGATTCTTGCCTTTCGCTGCCCTACTACGGCAACGTCACCTCCCTTTCACATCCTTAGGTGGCTGCTTGAGCGCTAAGGGGGACATCTTGAGCATCGCGCCTCAGGAGCTCTTACTGGACCTCGGGCTGCTCACCTCTTGGCCTTGACCATGGCATCGCGACCTGGCATACCAGCGCTGGCTGCAGCCTGCCTGGGGACCGGGACCTGTCAGCGTAGAGCACCGAGCTGCCGCGGGGTTGGAAAGGGGAGACCGAGTCGAAGCAGGACATGCGTTCGCAAATTTTCGTAATCAGGATAATATCAACAAAAGACATTACATACCCTTTACATGCCCCCACCGGGTCCATCTTGATTCCCGCAGGGAATAAAGAAGGAAATTTGTAGAGGCCCTATCTACGCACACCAAACACCGCTGATGCCATCATCAACAGTGGGCTTCTGGAGGCCGGCGCCAACCTCATCCAGATCAGTGACGGCGGGGGCCGGACGCCGCGGCCTTGCTCCAAGCGCGGCGAGAGCTCGGGGGCACGTAGATGTCGTCGCTTGTCTTCATAGTCTTGTCGAGCTCGGGAGATTCGCTGGACCACCAAGAGTCACCGTTATCACTAGAGGAGCTGCTGGCGAGGCCAGCAGCAGGCTCGGCGTCCACCACTGTGCCGTCATGGCGACCTCCTTCAGGGCAGCACTCTAAGCGACGGCCTTCCTCGTCGAAGACCTTGAAGAACATCGTAGAGGAGCCGTCGTACTCAAAGTGGATGGCGAGGGTGCCTTCCGCATGGCAGACTCGAGCGACCTCGCCCCAGCCACGAGTCATGAAGATCCTCCCGGAGGAGACGGCTTCAACATCCGCCCCAATCGCCGGGGCGTCGCAGTCGGCGTGCTGCAGCCAAAGCTCGAGGGGGCCCCTCGGCAGCAAAGAACTGCGGGAAGCAAATCCAAGTGCGCGGAGGCATCATCGCCCACATCACGAATTCACGTGAGGAGTCTACGGCATGGGCTCCTGGGGCGGCGGCGACCACGGCCATGGCGAGGACGGTGTCGTAAGCCGCTCCTCCCTCCGGAGCCCTCGGCTCGGGCGTACAGGGGTAGCGGATACCCGGGAGGTGGCCTCTCGTACCATGTCCTCAACACCTCCGGCCTCACGACTACTTCGCGATGATGGGACAGCCTCTTCTTCGGCGGAAGTGGCTTGGGCTTGCCGAGGGGGGTCTTTCCCTTCTCCATGGCTAAGAACCTCCATATCGGCGCCATGGTCGATGCAACAAGCAAGAAGAAGAAGGAGCGGGAGAAGCAAAGAAGAGATGGGTGACAGGGGCTCCGCCCCCTCTTCCCATTTTTAGCCAAGGGGAGGCCAACTGCCGGCCTCCACGATCTAAGGTAGTAATGATCTTTTTCTACATGCAGCAAGGACTCGTCAAGTCGGGCAGTTGCCGAGGCAGCATGAGGAAGCGGAGACGCCCACGTCCGATCAACCACAACCGTCTACCGAGGCCGCAAGTGTAACACCCACGATGTGGCTATATCTCCCACATGTCGGAGCACGACTTAGAGGCAGAACCGCATAGTAGGCAAGTCGCAAGAGGGGTAATCTTTACACATCCCATGTACTGAATAAGAAAGGGATAAAGAGTTGTCTTACAATCGCCACTTCATACAATACATAAATATAGCATTACATCATCCAGAATACAATCAAGGTCCGACTACAGAACCAAAAAATAAAGAAAGACCACCCCTACTACTAGATCCCCGATCGCCCCGACTGGGCTCCACTACTGATCAACTAGAAACGAAACAACACAACGAACACGATCTTCATCAAGCTCCCACTTGAGCTCGGCTGCGTCATCTGCACTAGTATCAACGGCACCCGCAACTGGTTTTGGAAGTAATCTGTGGGTCACGGGGACTCACCAATCTCACACCCGCGAGATCAAGACTATTTAAGCTTATGGGTAGGAAAAGGTAGTGAGGTGGATCTGCAGCAAGCACTAGCATATATGGTGGCTAACTTACGCAAATGAGACCGAGAAGAGAAGCAAAGCACGGTCGTGAACTAGAAATGACCAAGAAGTGATCCTGAAACTACTTACGTTCAAACATAACTCCAAAACCGTGTTCACTTCCTGGACTCCGCCGGAAAGAGACCATCACGGCTACAAACACGGCTTTCAAAAGTTCAAAACCCTACAGGGGTGTCCCAACTTAGCCCATCACAAGCTCTCATGGTCAATGAATGATACTCCTTCTCCCAGGACGACCTGATCAGACTCGGAATCCCGGTTACAAGACATCTCGACAATGGTAAAACAAGACCAGCAAAGCCGCCCGAATGTGCCGACAAATCCCGATAGGAGCTGCACATATCTCGTTCTCAGGGCACACCGGATCAGCCAGATGTCGGGTTGGCATAGACCCTGGTTGCCCAGGGGGCGCCAGACATCGCTCAGGATGGACCAACACTTAGAG
>NC_057809.1:248235902-248237799 GCF_018294505.1 Triticum aestivum
AAAATAAAGATGACCCTTGAGTCTGCAGAACCTAAGGGAAGGTGATAGGTTGTTAGTGCAAATGTAAAACCAAGGTTGGGCCTAGCTGGAGGAGTTTTAGTCAAAGAGAACTGTCAAGGGGTTCCCATTATAACCCAACCACGTGAGGAACGCAAAATCAAGGAACATAACACCGGTATGACGGAAACTAGGGCGACAAGAGTGGAAAAAACACCAGGCATAAGGTTGAGCCTTCCACCCTTTACCAAGTATATAGATGCATTAAAGTAAACAAGATATAATAATGATATCCCAACAATAAACATGTTCCAACAAGGAACATACTTCATCTTCACCTGCAACTAGTAACGCTATAAGAGGGGCTGAGCAAAGCGGTAACATAGCCGAACAACGGTTTGCTAGGAAAGGTGGGTTAGAGGCTTGATATGGCAATATGGGAGGCATGATATACCAAGTGGTAGGTATCACGGCACAACAAAAAGAGCGAGCAACTAGCAAGCAAAGATAGAAGTGATTTCAAGGGTATGGTCATCTTGCCTGCAAAGTTCTCCGAGTTGACATAAGCTTGATCCTCGTAAGCGTACTCAACATGTTCCTCGATCATGAACTCATCTCCCAGATCTACCCAAAGCAAGATGGCACAATTCTGTGATTAACAACACGATGCCATGTAGAATGCAACAAGAAACTAATCTACTGCACTCCAACATAGCAACAAAGCACATGGAAGGAATCTACTCAAAGCATATAACAAAAGTCCCTTACTTACCATAAGCCAAAAAGGATCAGAAGATATGATGGCACCCATGTAAAAATAGCAAGTTTAGCTAACAGATTCAGACTTAGCAGAAAACTGAGCATGGCATAAACAGAATTATGAAGGCACGTTTGCGAGCTCGATGCACTAAACACAAGGCATTGCATGACAAGCTAAGAATATTACCAGTAAGAAGACATGATCAAGAAGCTAACCATGGAAAGAACAAGCTCATAGCATGCATGGATCAACTACAATAACCTTGGCAAAATTGATTAACACGTAAACAATCTACCAGGAACATTTTATAGCAAAAGTAGAGCAAAATTGAGTCATGCTAGGGCACTCCATAAATGCAAACAGGGACACGGATGGATAGAGCACAACCATATGCCCAAATCATCCTTACTGAACATACTCAAAAGAGGCATGGATCTCTCTGTAGCAACATGAATACATGGCATAAAAATAACAGCAGGGCAAAGACTTAGTAAAATTCTAAGTCCCTGAAATCAGCAATATCACGAGAGCTACTTTGCATGCTTGTGCTAGTCACCACGTTGATCACAAAAATACATGGCATACACCCCTGTAAAGATGGCGTGGCATAGCCCAAAACACATGTAGGGCTCAAGTTCATATGCAGCACACAATAGTCATGGAAAAATGACAAATACTCATAAACTGATAAGAATCAGGAACTAACATTCTATAGCACTCTTGCATCAGACATTTGGGCATCAAGAAGGACTCAAACAAGCATGGTGCAATTGAACAAAATGAAGAGGACATCCTAACGAACATTTTGATATATGGCACACACAAAACGGCGCTACGGATAAGGAGTTATGATGGAATGAACAGGGCCTAAAAAAGTTACAGAGAAGGGACTTGGTGGAATTTTACCCTCTGAAAAGACAACGGGATGAGGATATCCGGGACGGAGAGATCCGGGGCGCGGGCGAAGCATTTGGTTGAGATCCCTGTGGATCTCATCCCGATCCACCGGATCCGACTGGCGACGAGTCCGGCGAGCGGCGCGGCGGTCGGAGGCGACGACGACGGAGGCCGGCGACGAGGCGGCGGATGGAGGCGGCGGCGGAGCGGGGTCGCGGGCGGCGCGGCGTGGCTCGTCCGGCA
>NC_057809.1:248238192-248260575 GCF_018294505.1 Triticum aestivum
GGCGGCGGGGCGGCGAACCGGGCCGGGCGGGCCGCGCCTGGGCCTGGCGGGCCGTGGCGAGGACACATGGCGGCGCGCGAGTGGAGGAGGGAGGCGGTGGACTTGTCCGGTCCGGGACGGACATGTCCGGCAGGCGAGAGGGGGAAGATCTAGGGTTTCAACTGCATGAAATTTTGGGGAGGCACACACACACACACACATATATATATATATAGGTAGAGGGAGCTAGGAGAGTCCAAATGAGATGCGGTTTTCGGCCACGCGATCGTGATCGAACGACCGAGAGGATGGAGGGGGTTTGGATGGGTTATTGGGCCACTTTGGAGGGGTGTTGGGCTGCAACACACACGAGGCCTTTACGGTTCCCCGGTTAACCGTTGGAGTATCAAACGAACTCCAAATGGCACGAAACTTGACAGACGGTCTACCGGTGGTGTACCAAGGCCACTTGGCAAATCTCGGTCCATTCCGAGAATGTTTAACACCCGCTCACGAAAAGAGGCAAAAGGGGGCGCCGGAGGACATAGGAGTGCCGGATTCCAAAACGGACAACGGGGAAAATGCTTGGATGCATGAGACGAACATGTATGCAAATGCGATGCACATGATGACATGATATGAAATGCATGACACACAAACAAATGGCAAGGCAACAACAGCGAATAACTGGAAGACACCTGGCGCAACGGTCTCGGGGCGTTACAACACTCCACCACTACGAGAGGATCTCGTCCCGAGATCTAGGATGGCACCGGAGAGAAACGGGAGATGAAGAGAAGAGGTCAAATTAAGTTGCTTCTTTGACAAATAAGTGAAACCAAAGAACCTTGCGAGGTTGGAGAAATTGAAAGAAAAGAATACAATGAAGATGAACAAAGTGGAAAACACTCCGTTAGGAAAGAGGAACAAGGAACATCACGAGAACCCTGTAGGTTGAAAGACATTAGTAAAAGGGTTGCAATAGTCAAGAAGTACATGCAAGCACTCCTGTAGGAATATGATCTTGGCAAAATGAAAGCACTTGGATGAGAGTCCGATTAGAAGGGGAATGATAGACATAACACTCTGGTTAAAACAAGATATCGAAGGGAAAAGAATGATATAATTTGGACAACACTCCAACTGTAAATGGAAGGAATCGAATATGATCTTGAGAAAACGAGATGATTGGTCGAAAAGAGCAATATCGCAAAGCCTCCGGAACGAATGAATAGAAGATAAATCGTCGGAATAAGATAACGGAGAAGGAAATGATAACTTCTACCACAATTGAATTTGGAAAACATCCTTGCAAGAAAGTTAGAACGGAGTTGTTGTAAAAAAACTCAACAAGGCAGAAGATATGCTCCTCGTGGGCTTATGAAAACATCTCAAAACTAGAGGTGAAATTCTGCCACTAACGGAACAATAGATTGGATTGATCTCAACAAGGAGACGAGAAAATTATTTCACCGGGAGGATAAATGAAGAACTTGGGTCATTTATAAACACCATAAATAGCAACAATCCTTAGGGAAGGCTTTAGGTGAAATATAACCCAAGATAACTCCAACGAAGAGATTGATTGGTTGAAAAGGATCTCATGAACGAATTGAAAATGATGGGTTTAAAATATCCCATTCTTGTGAATGAAGAATGATATACTACCACATCAAAAGATAAGGGAGAACAATTGCACTCCGGATTGCAAGATGAAGAATGCTTGAACTCCTCCAAACAAGACATGTGTTGAACACCAAGTTTAATTTTGAGTATAGCTTGGCAGATCTTAACTCCGAGAGAAATCTTAAAGAACAATTGAAGAATGAAAAGAATCCTTGACGAACCACCATGTAGCCTCCATGAAGAACCCCGGTAATAAAAGAATGATCAAAAGGAAGTGAAGGATGCAAAGAATAAGATTGAAGCCTTGCAATGATTTAGATTGATCTTCGTGATGATGAGAGCTTGGAACTCCGGGAAAGGAAAAGATGAAACAATTGAAACCGAGAATTTATTCATCATGAACAAACTCTGAAGGAAGGAATTAATTACTTGGGTGAAATAAGAATAAGAATTACATTATGCAGATCCTTCATCAATTAAATTGATGACAAGCAACGGAATTGCCATACTACTTATTCTCGTAGAAAGGATTAAGATAGATATTGCGCGAACTTGAAGAGGCCTTCGATGATCCACCGGTAGGATTGAAACAACGAATACATTGATAAGATAACGAAGGAAGAGAAATCTTGAACGACCCACCGTAAGAATTGAAACTGAAAGTAGCAAAGACACAATTCACCAGGAAGAATTGGAAAACGAATGAAAATACTTGATGGGATTTGATACAAGAGAACGAAGAGATCACGAGCTGATTAGATAATACTTGAATCATGCACCGGTAACATTTGGAGAACAAAAGCTGAAAGCTGAGAATGAATAATTCTGAGATGATGGGCTCTGGGGAATCAAACTGAAAAGACTCCTGAATTGCTCCGGATGGGTGAAAAGAATTCTCAGAATCAAAAAAAATTATGAGAGGATGTCAACAAGCTAGAACCATGAATCTTAAAGAGAATGGAGCAAGATTGAGAGAAAAATCTTCTTCGGTCTTCAAATGTTGAGAATGATGATGAGAAACACCATCATGAATTGTTGAGATACTCCGGGATGAATATTAGAAAGGTTGAATGGATGATGAAAAAAAATTGAAAGATCTTGGAGAAAGACATTTGACTGATGATAATTCATCCTTGCGCCAACTTTGGAATGAATTTGAGGATAGCTCCGGGAAAATAGAAGAGTCAGGTAAGATCCTGGAAAAAAGACCTGTGGGTTAGGTCCCACTCAAAGCATACACCGTTGAACGATTTAAATGAGAGAATGCGCTGGTTGAATTAAATGGCTTGAAGCTTGAACGAATGCAGAGTGGAAACATGAATCTTCGAGATATCTTGAGCACTCCGGAATAGTTGAATAGCGAGAAGTGGATGATTAAGAAGTGCACCAACATGAGAGTGCATTTGAAACGAGAAAAGGATATGATTGACAAATCTTGACTTGAATCCACCGGAGAAGAAAAGAAAGAAGAATGACGAACTTGAAGCTTCGTTAGTATCTTCCTGAGAATCACCGGATAAAAACATTGAAAGAAAAGAATGAAGAGACTTCACATCCATAAAATGGATACTTGATTAAGATATATGTATCCTTGTAGAAAAAAGGGTGGGAGGGCAGGAAAACAAAGTCAACTTGGAGATGGATGAAACGAACACCGTTGAGAAGAACTGAAAGGTGGTCTTGCGAATGTGGACATGATCGGATCCACTTGAAGAGAAATACGCTGGATGAAAAAGGATTGACATGACAATCTCGATTATCATGAAGGATTAGTATTCACATAGAAGTGTGAGAACACCACTTAGGAAAGGTATGGAATCAACAGACTTCGAAGCAACTCGAATACCACAACTCAAAACAAAACAAATGATTGGCTTGCAAAATAAGCCAGAACAAACATATGATAGACCCCATATTGTATCATGTGTCTGTTGGAATAATATCCTACGTGATACTTGAATTCCCACTTATCAACTCCCGAAACTTTCTGGTTATGCAATCAGGTGTTGGGGATACATGGGAAGCATAATATCTCACCCAAACTAACAATTCCTACACCCAGCTGTATCTATCCTTCAACACATAACCAAGGAACCTTCGGAAATCATTTACCTCAACCTTCGAAAAGCATTCGTTATACGAGTCATGGAAATACTCCCAAACTCCCGCCCCAGTACTGGGAGGCGTCGAGGTTATCTCACCAACAACTGCATAAAAGAGATTTTCGATGTCGGCGAAACTCAGGTATTCCAGAACTGCAATGATAAAATTGTGATGACAACACCTCGGAGCTCAACTCCCCGGGACACTGCCACAACCCCTAAATGTCAGGAGGCACCAAGAACAATGTTCTCGTCACAAAACCATCGGAATGATTCCAAGATACCCGCGTGATCCTAAAAAAAATTAGTGAAATTTGAGAAGAGAAGAGTCAAAACTCTACATCAGGATGCCTCATCAGAGCGACGAAGGGACTAAGGATTAAAAAGAATCCTACTCTCCGATATATATAATCCTCAAAGACTCAAAACATTTTTCTAGACTCAACAACGCCAGCGATTCGATCAAGCAGGGGGCGCCTAAGTCGGGGAAGGCTCTGATTACCAACTTGTAACACCCACGATGCGGATATATCTCCCATGTGTCGGAGCATGACTTAGAGGCATAACCGCATAGTAGGAAAGTAGCAAAAGGGGTAATCTTTACACATACCATGTACTGAATAAGAAAGGGATAAAGAGTTGGCTTACAATCGCCACTTCACACAATACATAAATATAGCATTACATCATCCAGAATACAATCAAGGTCCGACTACGGAACCAAAAATAAAGAAAGACCACCCCTAATGCTAGATCCCTGATCGCCCCGACTGGGCTCCACTACTGATCAACTGGAAACAAAACAACACAACGAACACGATCTTCATCAAGCTCCCACTTGAGCTCAGCTGCGTCATCTGCACTAGTATCAACGGCACCTGCAACTGGTTTTGGAAGTAATCTGTGAGTCACGGGGACTCACCAATCTCACACCCGCGAGATCAAGACTATTTAAGCTCATGGGTAGGAAAAGGTAGTGAGGTGGAGCTGTAGCAAGCACTAGCATATATGGTGGCTAACTTACGCAAATGAGAGCGAGAAGAGAAGCAAAGCATGGTCGTGAACTAGAAATGACCAAGAAGTGATCCTGAAACTACTTACGTTCAAACATAACTCCAAAACCGTGTTCACTTCCCGGACTCCGCCGGAAAGAGACCATCATAGCTACACACATGGTTAATGCATTTTAATTAAGTTAAATGTCAGGTTTTCTACAACCAGATACTAACAAATTCCCATCTGCCCATAACCGTGGGCATGGCTTTTGAAAGTTCAAAACCCTGCAGGGGTGTCCCAAATTAGCCCATCACAAGCTCTCACGGTCAACGAAGGATATTCCTTCTCCCAGGATGACCCGATCAGACTCAGAATCCTAGTTACAAGACATCTCGACAATGGTAAAACAAGACCAGCAAAGCCAGCCAAATGTGCCGACAAATCCCGATAGGAGCTGCCCATATCTCGTTCTCAGGGCACACCGAATGAGCCAGACGTCGGGTTGGCATAGACCCTGGTTGCCCAGGGGGGGTTGCCCAGGGGGCGCCGGACATCACTCAGGTTGGACCAACACTTAGAGAAGCACTGGCCCGGGGGGGTTAAAATAAAGATGACCCTTGAGTCTGCAGAACCCAGGGGAAGGTGATAGGTTGTTAGTGCAAATGTAAAACCAAGGTTGGGCCTTGATGGAGGAGTTTTATTCAAAGCGAACTGTCAAGGGGTTCCCATTATAACCCAACCATGTAAGGAACGCAAAATCAAGGAACATAACACCGGTATGACGGAAACTAGGGCAGCAAGAGTGGAACAAAACACCAGGCATAAGGCCGAGCCTTCCACCCTTTACCAAGTATATAGATGCATTAAAGTAAACAAGATATAATAATGATATCCCAACAATAAACATGTTCCAACAAGGAACATACTTCATCTTCACCTGCAACTTGCAACGCTATAAGAGGGTCTGAGCAAAGCGGTAACATAGCCAAACAACGGTTTGCTAGGAAAGGTGGGTTAGAGGCTTGACATGGCAATATGGGAGGCATGATATAGCAAGTGGTAGGTATCGCGGCACAGCAAAAAGAGCGAGCAACTAGCAAGCAAAGATAGAAGTGATTTCGAGGGTATGGTCATCTTGCCTGCAAAGTTCTTTGAGTTGACGTAAGCTTGATCCTCGTAAGCGTACTCAATGGGTTCCTCGATCACGAACTCGTCTCCCAGATCTACCCAAAGCAAGAACACAAGCAAAGGACGAACAATCAAACACGGTGCATTGCGCAAGCAACATCATGCAAAACATGGCATGATATGCGAGATGTGATATGCAATGCATATGCATGCTCCGGAAGGAAAAGGATGAACAAGGCATGAACTTGGCAAACCAAGTGCGCCGCTGGAAAGATGAGAAGATTTCTATCAAAATCGATATAAAGATCACCGGAAACAGATGCACGGTTTGCAAATGGCAAGCAAAACAAGAATGACACAATTCTGCAATTAACAGCATGATGCCATCTAGAGTGCAACAAGAAACTAAGCTACTGCACCCCAACATAGCAACAAAGCACATGGCAGGAATCTACTCAAAGCATATAACAAAAGTCCCTTACTTACCATAAGCCAAAAAGGATCAGAAGATATGATGGCACCCATGTAAACATAGCAAGTTTCGTTAACAGATTCAGACTTAGCAGAAAACTGAGCATGGCATAAACAGAATTATGAAGGCACGTTTGCGAGCTCGATGCACTCAACACAAGGCATTGCATGAAAAGATAAGCATACTACCAGTAAGAAGACATGATCAAGAACCTAACCATGGCAAGAACAAGCTCATAGCATGCATGGATTAACTACAATTACCTTGGCAAAATTGATTAACACGTAAACAATCTGCCAGGAACATTTTATAGCAAAAGTAGAGCAAGATTGAGTCATTCTAGGGCACTCCATAAATGCAAACAGGGACAAGAATGGATAGAGCACAACCATATGCCCAAATAATCCTTACTGAACATACTCAAAAGAGGCATGGATCTCTCTGTAGCAACATGAATACATGGCATAAAAATAACAGCAGGGAAAAGACTTAGTGAAATTCTAAGTCCTTGAAAACAACAATATCACGAGACCTACTTTGCATGCTTGTGCTAGTCACCACATTGATCACAAAAATACATGGCATACACCCCTGTAAAGATGGCGTGGCATAGCCCAAAATACATGTAGGGCTCAAGTTCATATGCAGCACACAATAATTATGGCAAAAATGACAAATGCTCATAAACTGATAAGAATCAGGAACTAACATTCTATAGCACTTTTGCATCAGACATTTGGGCATCAAGATGGACTCAAACAAGCATGGTGCAATGGAACAAAGTGAAGAGGACATCCTAGCGAACATTTTGATATATGACACGCACAAAACGGAGCTACGGATAAGGAGTTATGATGCAATGAACAGGGCCTGAAAAAGTTACAGAGAAGGGACTTAGTGGAATTTTACCCTCCGAAAAGTCAACGGGACGACGATATCCGGGACAGAGAGATCCGGGGCGCGGGCGACGCGTTTGGTTGAGATCCCGGTGGATCTCATCCCGATCCACCGGATCCGACTGGCGACGAGTCCGGTGAGCGGCGCGGCGGCCGGAGACGACGACGGCGGAGGCCGGCGACGAGGAGGCGTATGGAGGCGGCGGCGGAGCAGGGTCGCGGGCGGCGCGGTGTGGCTTGTTCGGTAGTCGCGAGAAGGCACGGGCGGCGGTTGACTGCGACGGGGTCTAGCCGGCGAGCGCGGGGAGGCGCGGTCGGCGGTTGGCGGCGGCAACGCACGGCGGACGCGGGCGGCGCTCGGTGCAGGAGCCTACGGGAGGTGGCGGGGCGGTGAACCGGGCCGGGCGGGCCGCGCCTGGGCCCGGCAGGCCGCGGCGACGGGAGACGCGACGACGACACATGGTGGCGTGCGAGTGGAGGAGGGAGGCGGCAGACGTGTCCGGTCCGGGACGGACATGTCCGGCGGGCGAGAGGGGGAAGATCTAGGGTTTCAACTGCGCGAAATTTTGGGGAGGCACACATATATATAGGTAGAGGGAGCTAGGACAGTCCAAATGAGGTGCGGTTTTCGGCCACACGATCGTGATCGAACGACCAAGAGGATGGAGGGGGTTGGATGGGTTATTGGGCCACTTTGGAGGGGTGTTGGGCTGCAACACACACGAGGCCTTTATGGTTCCCCAGTTAACCGTTGGAGTATCAAACAAACTCCAAATGGCACGAAACTTGACAGGCGGTCTACCGGTGGTGTGCCAAGGCCGCTTGGAAAATCTCGGTCCATTCCGAGAATGTTTAACACCAACTCACGAAAAGAGGCAAAAGGGGGTGCCGGAGGACATAGGAGTGCTGGATTGCAAAACGGACAACGGGGAAAATGCTCGGATGCATGAGACGAACACATATGCAAATGCGATGCACATGATCGCATGATATGAAATGCATGACACACAAACAAATGACAAGGCAACAACAGCGAATAACTGGAAGACACCTGGCGCAATGGTCTCGGCGCGTTACAGCAAGCTGTTAGGGCACGCGGCGCCCCACACTTGCCCCTCGGCTTCGCCTCGAAGCCAAGTCCGAGCGCGCCTTACTCCCGGAGGCTACTATCGGCATTCTGGGAACGGGGGTGCCCAGACTTGCCTGCCTGCAGCCCACGGCATGGCTCCACCAGCGGCCCTATGCGGCCCATCTTCACTAGCAAGCACTCAAGACCCTCGCGGGGGGCCAAGCCTCGTGAGGCGGACGATGCAAGACCTCCTCAGGGGCAGCCTCACCAGGCTGGCTCACAAGGGGCGGAGAGATTAAGGTGAGGGAGACCTCACGAGGTCCTCATGACATAAGCCATGAAGACCAAGGCGAGGCAGGCACCAGGCGGGCGCCAGCGCGCAGTGTCCTCATTTCCTCTTT
Source organism: Triticum aestivum (assembly GCF_018294505.1). NCBI lineage: Eukaryota > Viridiplantae > Streptophyta > Magnoliopsida > Poales > Poaceae > Triticum > Triticum aestivum. The sequence goes on from NC_057809.1 coordinate 248,246,862, forward strand.
GGTGCTAAAGAGGCAAGCTCAGGCACGGAGTCCTGAGGCATCAAGCAAAGGTTTCCTTATCGATGCAACAAGACGGAGACCAGGAGGATGGAGGTCACCGTGGAGCCCAAGACGGCGTCACCACCAAAGCCTTTGGCAGGCGAAGACTACTTTTGTCAGGATAACTTGTACTAGTTGTCCCCCTTCAAATTTGGCCGTTGTGGGATCCCTTCCCGCTCAATATTCGGGAAAAGGACCAGGGCCGCTATAAATAGGACTAGCCACCACCTTAGGAAAGGGAGAGGATCATTCAGACCACCAGACACCACACAAGCTCGCCAAGCACAAGAACACCTCTCCTTAGGAGGCCATTCTTCCCCTTGTAACTGTTCATCCTCAGCCCACGAGGCAATCCACCACAGCACACTAGAGTAGGGTATTACACCGCAACGGTGGCCCGAACAAGTATAAATCTTGTGTCCCTTTGTTCTGCGAGTTCGACGCGCTAACAGTTGAGATTTTGGTGAGGGCGAGAGCTAGAGGGGGAGAGATATTCGTGCGCACCCCAGTGTTCGAATCTCAAGGGTTCTGCCAGAACCCGAAATCCGACATGATCCAAATCCAACAAAGGACAATACAAGTGGTAACTAGTTCATCTCCATGAGGAGGTCTTGAGGGGTCATGCCATGAAGGCGTCTTGAATCCAAGGTGGATCTTCTTCGTAGAGGCGCGGTCTCTCTCGATGGAGTAGATCCGTATGGATGAGCAAAGCTCTATCTCAAATGAGCTAAACCTATGCTAACCCTAACTAGGTGGAGGTGGTGGAGTATATATAGTCTAGTCCATGAAGGGGTAAGTGGGAGAGGGATACAAGGCCAAAGGCCCGCGGCTGCACACAGGCAAGGACCGGATGTCCGATGGCTCCGGACAGTCCGGACATCTGGAAGGTTTCGGACTTCCGCTAATATCGTTCTGTGAAGGTGACACCGGTCGTCCGGTCGGCGTCGGTCGTCCGGGCGTTGATGGGTGTCGGACGTCTGGCGGTTAGCGGTCGTCCAGTCGCTATACAGTTTGGGCTGGGACTTCTAGCTTGTGTGGCATCCAGGCGTCGGACGTCCGGTTCAGATCGGTCATCCGGTGGCTGTAGATTCCTGGTAGCTTCTCCGTTTGGTCCTTGTACTTGGTGTCCGCGCTGTCTGGCCCATGGTCTTCCTCCTTGTTCCTGGTCATGCATAGCACATATATTTGAGGTAGTAGCCATGTCTCACATGTGGAAAGTGATGGTTCGGAGAGGAGCGAGTTCGCCTTGTGTCCAATGATGTATGTTCGAGGTCTCATCATATGTCCTCTTGGGTCTTGGGGAGTCGTCATAGTGTACATGGGGATGACCATAGGATGCTCCGCCCTTGGGAAATATCTGACCTCTGATCGTGATCCTCATCACCATGGAAATGTTTGCCGTGGACGGGTTTGTAATTGGACGAAGTGGAAGTCATGGCGCAATCCAAGTACTCCAAGGTGTCTCCAGAGTGATAGACATGCAAAAAGAGCAAACACAAGCGACACTCGGAAATACAATGGTTAGTGCACACAAAGTGTCCATCAAGTAAGTATGAGTCCGTTCGGCAAGATTGTGTGTGGCAAGACACATGGTGCTTATCCAAAAGATGTAAAATGATATGCAAAGCATTCATGGGAGCAAAAACATTTGTAGTATGCACAAAGGAGTTCGGAATGTGATTAATGCGACCACGATACAATATGATGTCATAGTGAGACATTTTATCAATAGCATGAATATGGCAATGGATGCTCAATATGAATAAGTTATCATGCAATTGATGGTAGGTAATATGATCATGATGTATGAATGTGCCATCAAGGAAGATCATAGCAAATTTGCTAAGGAAATGCACAGGATCATATATCATGGATGGCATGGGAATACAAGATGCAACAAGGTAATCATAATGTGAGTCAATCCATGCATAAGATGCAAAATTTTCATCTGTATGTTATGTCCATTGAGCATGACATGTGTGAGCACAATCAACAAATATGTAGTTGTTGGTGTACCAATGCTCGATGTCGTGGCATGAGTGGAGGTTCGAAGGTGCATCCACTAAGTCCGAGCGCTCCTCATTTTGAAGGTCCATAGAGCCAATCTCCAATGTCGCTCCTCCGTTTGCGAGATGTGTCATGTAAACAACAAGAAGGAAACAACAATGAAATAATGACCCATCCAATATATGTATGTGAGGATGGCTCAAAGGGAAGGAGTTCACCTTATGAATGTTCCCGAAGATGTTGGAGCTGCACGTCATGTACGCCTTCACAGAACCAATATGTCTCGTGATAGTGGTGCCTTGTAATTCCTTCAAAACGAAAGAACATGACAAACACTCGGAAAAATAAATGAGGTTAGCGTGAAAGAAAAACCTATCATTCATGTGGTGAAATACCCAACAAGTGTTCTCATCATTATTGACATAAGAAAGGACAAGGTGTGGCATGGTATGAAAGCATATGATGCGACTACAACCAAAAACATTAGGCTCTATGAAACAAGCAAGCTTCACAAGTAATATGCCCAAGTCTCCAAGATAGATAAGCATAGCAAGTTGGCACTAAATACAAGGGAATATGAGAGATGCCACTAATGGAGACAAGAGACAATGGTCAAGATAAATCATGTGAGAGGCAAGAGCATATATGTCATCAACCCAAGAAAGCAAGTAAGAATGGAACATGGGTGATGCGACAAAGAAAGCAATCATAGTGATCAAGTCAAGCAAACTAGTAGTGAGAAGATGCAACATACTATAGGTAATCATGTCAATCATGTCATGTGTGCAAATAGTGGGCACGAATAATTCACATGACATAGCACAAGCATGAAAGCAAGATATGAGGAAGGTATCATCATTGTATTGGCAAGAAGTCCTAGGTAAATAGCAATGGAACATGATGACTCTCCCAACACGTGAAGCAACAATAGAATGGAGCATGTATAGAACATGGCCATAGTAACAAGTATCTCCACCAAGCATGCAAATACACATAGAAGTAATATAATGGTGAATCATGGGTAAATGCACGCAAGGGTCACAATTGCATGGAAAAATCATAGAAAGAGGTGTATCATGCAAAGTGAAAACGCTACAATAGGCATAAAGTAACAACTGATATATAGCCCATAGCTGTGTGAGAGACAAGTAAAAGAGATGCGCGTAGTTCTTCCGCAAATGGAAGGTGGTAATGGTAGTCCACGGGATCCCAAATCACCGTTGCTCTCAAAATCTCGTTTCTTCAACTCTTAGGATTGATAGGTTGACGAGTATACGTGAGTACCTACACAAAACAAGGACAAAGGGGAAATTGTGTGTGCGTGGTATATGTACACATCATCCATTATGATGCGCACGTGCTTGTGTTGGTTAGCACAAAATAGCCAATGCTCAAATAAATGAGATGTGTCATATAGAAACATGTCATACATCATGAGAGGTTTGTTATTATGTATAGCATAATGGTGACTCATATTATGTAATGCATCATGGGAAATATCTAGAGCATTGTTATACGTGGAATGCATATGGTGCAAGCAATTATGAGAATCATGCAAACTATGGAATGCATCAAAATCTCCTAATATGCATGAGGAAACTATGGGGGTCTCCTCATGAGCATTAATGGAAACATCACTTGGAGAATATTGACAACATCCAAAACAAAGCATATTTGGAACAATGTGATCATGGCATGGTATAGTAGATGAATTGCGCAAATCATGTAAAGGAAGCATAGCAATATCATCACAAGAAAAACAAAAGCCACTAACCATCATCTCATCATCTATGCCATAAGTGCAAATGGGATTTATTTTAATGGGACATGCATAGTTACTATGTTGAGATTGAAATGATGCAGTATGGGAGATCTCACTCATAGCATATGACAAGTTTAAAGGGTTTTCAAACATGATGTGACCAAAAGAATTATCACGTGATATCCTATGGAGCATAGCATCACAACTAGGCAAATCAACATGCTCGTCATCATATTCATCATAAATAGGTAAGTCATGACATGAGGAAGTCGCACTAGCATGAAGGATGGTAGTAGGTGTGTCAACATCATGCAAGCAATCATTGGTAATATAGTCCACTAGTGGGATAAGAGAAGCACCCTCACCTATGTTACCTTTGGAGCATCGCTCATGTGTTGTAGGTGAGGTGTGGAAAACCAAGTCGTGGTCATCTTCATCTTGATGGAACCATGTGGGGGTGCATCATTGTCCACCATGGCCATCCTCGTCGTTGGAGGTATGGAATCGTCGAGGGTAGGCATGTCGTCATGTAGGAGACCTAGCACCAAACAAGAAAACACACTCGGAGTATAGGTTAAGTCGTTAGAAATCATAGTGGCCTCACATGCCATCTCAACTACCTCACTCACTAAGTGTTGTGGAACACTCACTCCCTCTTGGATGCTCTCACTCGTATGGTTGGTGGAGTCACTCAAATGTCTCTCAACCTCACATAGGGTGTGTGGCATGCGTTCATGTATGGGGCTAGTGGTGGTCACACTCATCCTCTTATAGGAAATTCACTCAATGTCACATATGGTGGAGTCACTCATGTCACTCATGCGGTGGTGGCTCTGCTCACATGGGAATTGGGACATCTCATCATATGTGCATGTCGGAGAGGTGTAGGTGCAAACGTCTCCAAAGATGAATGCAGTAGGATGTAGCAAAACATCACTGTCCTCCGAGACCAAAGAGAATGTCTCATGTGCCCTCGCGTAGCTTGACTCGGAGTATGAGTCCAATATGGGCGCCGTGTTCATGTTGTTGAAGAGGTTCGTGCTCGTCGCCGTGGACGAAGGGGATGGCCCGTGTTCGACCTTCTTGTCACCGTCTTTTTGTTGGAGGCCCATATGATGTGGCACCTTGTAGATCGTCTCCATGACCGAAGGGAATTTCCCATGCTCGACCATCTTCCTTGGGGGGCTTCCGAAGATGGAAGTGTCTCCCTCACTTGTAGGTGGTCTCCTCGTTTTTGAAGATGTCGATGTAGGCGAACTCACGGGAAGTAGGCGAAGATGTCATGTGTCCAAAGGCGAAGATGCCTTGATAGCACTTGGCGAAGATGCCGAAGTGATTGGTATAGCCGTAGCTACGTCTTGGTGGTGCTCGTCTCGCGGTCTTCTCTTTTGCTCTTGAAGCTTGGCCTCGGCGTGATGTAGGGATTGTTGGGACTTGTGAATTTGCGCTTGGCAAGCATCTTCATGTTGATGATGTCATTTTCATGTTTGAGTTCGTAGTAGATGTCGTTCGTTGTTGTCGTGCACATGATGCTTGGAGGTGACTTTCCCTTCATGACGATGTGGATCATGAATGTGATGGTGGTCGCCATGGAGATGTTGACGTGGACGACTTGTGCTTGCATCGCTTGGGCACTTCGAAGATGATAAATTTGCTTGCCTTCACCTTGAGGATGATGAAGGGGAAGAACATTTGATCAACAAGGTCTGAATCTCCTCCATTCTTGCATCTTGCTCCTCCTTTTGTGCGGAAAGCTTGTTGTCGATGTAGTCCCTTTTCCTTGCTTTGGAGTGACGAATGTCGATGGAGAGGTTCTCGATGTGCTCTCACAATCTTGATTGTGCACCTTGCATTTGTCACTGTAGATCGAAGATTAACGCTTTGGTGATGTAGTTGTTCGCGTCGTCGTTGTCATGGAAGACTAGAGATGAAATGCCTTTCCTATCCATCATAAGACTCGAGCATATATGAGTGGAGAAAGGAGAGAACTATACCAAATGTACCTTGACCGCTGTTGAGAATGGATCAATGATCACTCAATGATGTAACAAGGAAATAGCACAACTGGTATTGATCTCGTCAATTCTCACACCTACACAAGTAAGGCTTATGGTGGAGCTTGGTGGGGATAGTGGCACAAAAATTTGATGCAAAATTTTAGCAAGAGTCAATAATGTTGAAAAGGATTCGCAAATTTGCAAGTGTAACAAGTAGACCAATAGCAATATAGGGCACACTAAAACACACACACGGATAGATAAATGGGGTCGTGCAACCAAGGCATGAGCACAAAATGTGGAATCCACGTAAAATGCTTGTGTTGCACAACTCAAGAGAGACCCTAGCACGATTGCTCAAAAGGCAAATATGACACTTGTGCACAACCTATAAGATGCAAAATGTATGAGCTTTCTATCCCAAGTATGCTATATATGTATGGTTCCCGGTGTTTCTCTCAAGATGATCCAAGATGATCGGATATGACAATCTTATGCAATGTGGTACGATGCTATGGCACTTGCTTAAAAGCTCTTTGCTTATCTTTTCCTTTTGCTTAAAGCTTGTTTGGATCTTTCTCTTTTGAGATCTTTTCTCATGCAATGCTTCACGAACCAAGATAGCAATTGTGTATGCGATGACAACTTTGTGACACAAAAGATGATATCAAGATGTGCACCACGATGATATGGTATGTATGCTATGGAAAGTATGACCACTAGTGTGCACAAGTGACATTGCCGGCAATACTCAAAGGCTAGTCTCGATGGGTAAGATATGCAAAATTGGGCTATGATGGTTATCAATGTAATGGCAATAGTGTATAATGATGGTGTATCGTGATACAAAGAAGAGGTTACCGTTCTTGCTTATGGTATGGTGTCAAAATGGTGGAGTGGTTGTTGTCGATGATGAATCCATGGCGAAGATGAGCAGTGGTGATGTTGATGTCGAACCGTCCCCAAGTAACTGAAACAAGATAGAAACGGGAACACCAACTCAAATTCTGAAAGCCAAATGTGGCAAAATTGTGTCGGAGTGCGAAGCGAGTAAGCAATGGTGGTTGTAGAAAACGATCGTGGTATTGGGTTGCGTATGCGGAAGAAGAGTAGGTATAGGAGTGCGTATGCGGAAGTGGAGGTGGAGTGGTGGTGGTGGTGACCGAACTGAAATTTTCCAGTTTCGTCAGGAAACGTCGGACTTCCGGTGGTGGAGTGGTCGTCTGGTCGTCGGGCGTCCGGTGGCTGGCGGACGTCCGGTGCCTGGACAATTTTGGGCACGGGGTGAACAGCTAGGGTTCGAGGTAGTGGCGGCAAAATCGGTCAAATTCGGGCGATTTTGTGGATGGAAAATGTGGAGACAAAGGGGAAAAGCTAGATCAACTCGTGGCAAATCAAATCCATGGCTAAAATCCAACAAAACTTTATCACACCAACAAATCACAAAAAATGGGGCTATTTTTGGTGGCAATTTTTTAAATTGGGGAAGAACACAACAAAATTAAGCTAGAAAACGAAGACCGGAGGCTCCGAAATTGTGATCAACATGGCTCTGATACCAAGATGTTGTAGGGTGGAACCCTAGATGGCCGATCTTTCACGAAAGGAGCGGATCCTGTGATGAACACGAAGAACACGAGGAGAAATCACGAGGGGAAACACAAGAGAATCACTCAAACCAACAAGATATGGTCACACATATGCTAGATCCCCGAAACACAAAGAGATACATGATCCAAATCCAACAAAGGACGATACAAGTGGTAACTAGTTCATCTCCATGAGGAGGTCTTTAGGAGTCATCCCATGAAGGGGTCTTGAATCCAAGGTGGATCTTCTCTGTAGAGGTGCGGTCTCTCTTGATGGAGTAGATCTGTATGGATGAGCAAAGCTCTATCTCAAAGGAGCTAAACCTATGCTAAACCTAACTAGGTGGAGGTGGAGGAGTATATATAGTCTAGGCCACGAAGGGGTAAGTGGGAGAGGGATATAAGGCCAAAGGCCCGCAACTGCGCATAGGGAGGTACCGGACGTCCGGTGGCTCGGGACGGTCCGGACGTCCGGAAGGTTTCGGACTTCCACTAATATCTTTCTGTGAAGGTGGCACCGGTCGTCCAGTCGGTGTCGGTCGTCCGGGTGCTGATGGGTGTCGGACGTCCGGCGGTTAGCGGTCGTCCGGTCGCTGTAGAGTTGGGGCTGGGCCTTCTAGCTTGTGCGGCTTCCAGGCGTCGGACGTCCGGTCCAAACCGGGCGTTCGGTGGCTGTAGATTTCTGGTAGCTTCTCTGTTTGGTCCTTGTACTTGGTGTCCTCGCCGTCTTTCCGATGGTCTTCCTCTTTGTTCCTGGTCATGCATAGCACATATATTTGAGGTAGTAGCCATATCTCACATGTGGAAAGTGATGGTTCGGAGAGGAGCGAGTTCACCTTGTGTCCAATGGTGTATGTTCGAGGTCTCGTCATATGTCCTCTTGGGTCTTGGGGAGTCATCACAGTTTACATGGGGATGACCATAGGATGCTCCGCATCACAATGCCTATGATTTTCCTACATATTGATCTTGCTAAGTTACTACTGCTGCTGTTACTATCGTTACTGCTACAAAATCATTGTTACCATTGTTGTTGCTATTGCTACTACTATGAAAATTATCATATTACTGTGCTACTAATTACTTTGCTGTAAATAATTAATCTCCGGGTGTGGTTGAATTGACAACTCAACTGGTAATACTTGTAAATATTCTTTGGCTCCCCTTGTGTCGAATCTCTAAATTTGGGTTGAATACTCTACCCTCAAAAATTGTTGCGATCCCCTATACTTGTGGGTTATCAAGACCTTTTTCTAGTGTCGTTGCCAGGGAGCATAGCTATATTTTTTAAGTCACTTGGGATTATTATGAATTTATCACTATGGAGAATCTGAAGGATACTAAGACTAAGATTTTTTTCCTCTAAGATGAGGGGAGGTAAGGAACTGCCATCCAGCTCCGCTTTAGATTCACCTTCTGTTATAAGTAAGCTTGCAACACCACCACATGCTATTAATTCGGATATGTCACAAGTTATTGATGATTCTACTTCTCTTATGAATGCTACTCATGATGATGCTTGTACCTTGCTTGATGATAATGTGCCACTGATTGAATTTCTTGATGAACAAATTGCTGGAACTAAGGCTTTTGAGGATGCTGAAACTGATGAAATTGTTGAAACTGATGAAGAACTTGAAACTAAGAATCCTCAAACACCTATTAGAACTAGTCCTCCTAGATATGAATTGCCTAAGGTACTAGAAGGTTATGTTATGAATGAGGAGACAACTAGAGATATTCTTGCTTGTAAGGATAGAGATGATCTATAAAAACTATTATGCAAGTATAAAGAAAGGACTCTGAATGCTAAAATGAAATGTGATCCTCAGTTTGCTACTTCACCTATATTTGTTGATGATAAGGATTTTGAATTCTCTATCAACCCAGAGTTGATTACTTTGGTTGAATTTGATCATTTCCATGGTTATGAAACTGAAACTGTTGTGGCACATCTTACTAAGTTGAATGATATAGCTACCCTTTTTGCTCATGATGAGAAAATTTGCTATTACTATATTCTCAAATTATTTCCGTTCTCATTAAAGGGTGATGCTAAAGCTTGCTACAATACTCTTGCTCCTGGTTGTGTGCGTAGTCCCCAAGATATGATTTATTACTTCTTTGGAAAAAAAATCTGCTCATAAGAAAGAAGCTGCCTTACAGGAAATATTGAACTTTGTGCAAATTGAAGAAGAGAGTCTCCCACAAGCTTGGGGGAGGCTTCTCCAATTGCTTAATGCTTTGCCTGATCATCCTCTTAAGAAAAATAAAATACTTGATATCTTCTATAATGGACTAACCGATGCTTCTAGGGATTTCCTAGATAGTTGTGTTGGTTGTGTTTTCAAGGAACGAACTATTGGGCAAGCTGAAGAATTATTGAATAACATATTGAGAAATTATGATGATTGGACTCTTCCTGAACCACCGCCTAAACCCACTCCGAAGAATAGGGGTATCTTATATCTCAATCCTGAAGATATGCAAGAGGCAAAGTAATCTATGAAGGAAAAAGGTATTAAAGCTGAGGATGTCAAAATTTTACCTCGTATTGAACAAATATATGGGCTTGATACACGACCACCATCTAAGGTGGTAGAGGTAAATTCTCTGATGAAATTCAGTGATAATGATAATCCTCACAATATGCACCCTAGCCAATGCCTTTATGAGTTTGAAAACAACATTAGAAAGCAAGATCACTTCAATGCAAAAGTTATGAAACAATTGAAATACAATTCTAATATGATTGTTCACTTGAGTGACTTGTTATTTATAATTTCAAATTATGTTAGAGGTGTGGGAAAGCATGCTTCTATGGTTCAAACTCACTTAGAACAAGTTGCTAAATCTCAAAGAGAGTTGTTAGATGAAAGAACAACAGTATAAATGACTTTGCTGTTAGAGTAGCCACTAGAGGAGCTAAGGTGACTCGGGAACCACTTTATCCTGAGGGACACCCAAAGAAAATTGAACAAGACTCTCAAAGAATTAAAACTGATGCATCTAGTCCTTCTAAAAAGAAAAAGAAGAAGAAAAATGATAGGACTTTGCATGCCTCTAGTGAACCTGAAGTAGAAAAACCTCATGTTAATGATAATGAAGTTTCTATCTCTGATGCTGAAACTCAATCTGGTAATGAACACTCACCTTATGATAATGCAAAAGATAATGATGAGGATCATGAAAATACTCAAACAAATGATAAAGAACCAGGCAATGATGTTGAGATAGAACCGGCAGTTGATCTTGATAACCCACAGCCCAAGAATAGAAGATATGATAAAAGAGACTTTGTGGCTAGAAAACACGGCAAGGAAAGAGAAACATGGTTTCAAAAACCTATGCCCTTTCCACCTAAGTTAACTAAAAAGAAAGATGATGAAGAATTTGAACGCTTTGCTGAAATGCTAAGGTCAGTCTTTTTGCATACTCACTTGAATGATATCTTGAAAATGCCTCCTTATGCAAAGTACATGAAAGACATCATCACCAATAACAGAAAAATACCGGAAGCTAGAATCTCCACCATGCTTGATAATTATACTTTTAAAGATGCAGTACCTAAAAAACTTGGAGATTACATCATCTCTATCCACTGTGGAACGCAGAGCGGTTAGCTCCTCGGACGCAAGGGCCTTGGATAGTGCCCGAGGGCCAGGGATGCAGTTTTCTTTTCGGCGCGGAGTGCTATGTCCGGATCACTGGTAATAGTGATAACTCCATTGGGCCCGGGCATTTTGAGCTTCATGTACCCATAATGGGGTATGGCTTGAAAGCATGTGAATGCGTCTCGCCCCAACAGGGCATGATATCCGCTGTTGAAAGGTGCCACATGGAAGATTAACTCTTCGAACCTGTAGTTCTCTAGCATGCCGAATACTACCTCAATTTTAATTTTCCCCGAACATTGCGCTTCTCGACTGGGGATAATGCCTCGATAGGCTGTACTGCTCTGCTTGATGCGGCTCGTGTCTATTTGCATTTTATCAAGCATGTCCTTGTAGATGAGGTTCGGTCCACTGCCACTGTCCATGAGCACTTTAGCGAGCCAAAAGTTGTCGATGATTTGATTTAAGACCAAAGCGGCTGGTGCGCGGACTGATCGAGCCCTTGGTTCGTAGTTGGTGGTGAAAGTTATCACTGTATCGTTCCAAGGATTTACTGCAGCTACTTGGTTGACTTCGGCGTGGTCGTGGAGTGCCCTTTTACACTGATTATTTGAAGAAAAGGTCTCGAAGATCATGAAGACGTTGAGACCGTCGTCCTCCAGAGGGTATTTCTCCGAGGTCGTATTGGTGAGGATAGCCTCACCGCTCTTGGCCACCTACCGGAGTACCCAACATGCCCGAAGGCTGTGCGTTGGTTCGGAATTCAGCGTCGTGTGTATCCAACAGGGCTCGTCAAGCCATTCATCAAGGACAGTTCTGTGTCCCGTTAAGGGTTTAATTTTCTTGTCCATGGGGTGATGATCAGGTGCCCCATGAGGTTGCATCCTTTTTGCCCATCCAGTGGGTGGCTTAAAGGCCAGCGGTTCCCATCAAGCTGTTTGGGCTTTTCAGGCGCTTTCCATGGTGCAATATTTCTGTACTATGTGTGCCGAATCTACAAAGTACAGAATGCAGCGTCGGTTGAGGGAATTGAGGATCCCCTCGTCCGTACAGTTGCGGTGAAATACTGAAACCACGTCGTCGTCGCAGCAATCTTTATCATGTTTTTAACAAGGAGGAATCTCGCCCTAAAGTGATGGATTGTTTCTTGAGGTTGCTGCCGTAAGTATATTAGGCCGCATATGTCCGGAGGACCGGAATTGCTTGGGGAATATTGCTTGTGGTGGGTGGGCGGGATTAAATCCGAACCCTGACCCACTGTGGGATCTGGAGTTTTTCGAATTTCTGAGGTCACTAGCCCAGGATCCGGAGTATCCTGGGAGTTTTCAGGCTCGACACCTGGTTCTATGTTCGAAGGACAGTAAGTCTCTTCCTAAAGATGGGTATCCGGCTCGCAGGGCTCGGAAATCCAAACATAGCTTGTTCTCAGCATAGGGGGGACTTATCCTGGGCTTGCTCCTCCACAACCGCAACCATATGGGTGATCGGCGGGGACCTGATTTCCCTCTGATCGGGTTTAAGACTGATCCGATCGTAGTCTATTGCGACCCCCAGGGTGGCCATGCGATCTAGTAGTTCGTTCAAAGACAAAACATCTTTCGGATCCATCTTGTCGGAGTATTCGAGGCCAATGCGGAGATGATTTTTGGTCATTTGGGGGACCGGCTTTGGCTTAACGGCCGAGCGGGCGCCCATGGAAAAACTACCGACCTAGAGGATCCGCCCAGGAGCTAGGTCCCTTCCAGAGGTGATTTTGTCGTTGACGACAAGGCAAGCCATCGATCCTTCTATTGATGACATAGAGGAACTCTCAATGAAAGCACCAATGTCGGTGTCAAAACTGGATGATCTCGGGTAGGGGGTCCCGAACTGTGCGTTTGCGGATCGAAGGTACCAGGAGATGGGGGACGCGATGTTTACCCAGGTTCGGCCCCTCTTAATGGACGTAATACCCTACTTCCTGCTTTATTGATTTTGATGAGTATAGGGGTTACAAGAGTTGATCTACCTCAAGATCATAATGGCTAAACCCTAGATGCCTAGCATGTATGATTTGTGATTGCCTCTACGGAAACCTTCTGGTTTATATAGACACCAGAGGGGGCTAGGGTTGTTGTAACGCCCCAGATGTAACTTTCCATATTTGTATCCAACTCTTGCCGTCTCCGGCGCTAAGTTATATTTATTTCTCGGGTTTGGGTCTTTGTCTCCGTGTGTTGTTTTTCTTTTCGTGCATCTCTTATCATGTCATCATGTGCATTGCATTTGCATACTTGTTCATCTCATGCATTCGAGCATTTTCCCCGTTGTCCGTTTTGCATTCCGGCGCTTCGTTCTCCTCCGGTGGTCATTTCTAGCTTTCTTTCTTGTGTGGGGTTTAAACATTTCCGGATTGGACCGAGTCTTGCCAAGCGGCCTTGGTTTACTACCGGTAGACCGCCTGTCAAGTTTCGGGTCGTTTGGACTTCGTTTGATACTCCAACGGTTAACCGAGGGACCGAAAAGGCCTCTTATGTGTTGCAGCCCAACACCCCCCAAATTTGGCCCAAAACCCACCAAACTCTGCTCCATGTCCTAGAGCGTTCGATCACGATCGTGTGGGCGAAAACCGCACCTCATTTGGACTCTCCTAGCTCCCTCTATGCCTATATATACGCCCCTCCGTTTTCGGATCTCTCCCTCTCCCCGAAACCCTAAAAAAAAAAA
>NC_057809.1:248260585-248261448 GCF_018294505.1 Triticum aestivum
TCTCTTTCGAAGTATCAGGGTTTCATACGGAAACTCGTCTGTTACAAAGGGATTTCATTTTTTTGAACTTATTTGAACTCCATAGTTTTTCTGTGTTCAAATGCACCATTCAAAGCCACATCATCAATTTTCAACCCTTTCTCACTTCATTTGTTATTTTTCATGCATTTACTGATTATTTTGAGCTATAAGACCCTGAAATTGAAAAGCATTTCGAATGAACTCCGAAAATGTTGAAAGTTGGCATGGTATCATCATTTCACCCACATAGCATGTGCAAGAAAGTAGAGAGGGTTAAGGCAAAACCTGGATGCACTTCGTGTACAAAACAGACAATCTCTTTCGAAGTATCAGGGTTTCATACGGAAACTCGTCTGTTACAAAGGGATTTCATTTTTTGAACTTATTTGGACTCCATAGTTTTTGTGTGTTCACAATGCACCATTCAAAGCCACATAATCAATTTTCAACCCTTTCTGACTTCATTTGTTATTTTTCATGCATTTACTGAATATTTTGAGGTATAAGACCCTGAAATTGAAAAGCATTTCAAATGAACTCTGAAAAGGTTGAAAGTTGGCATGGTATCATCATTTCACCTACATAGCATGTGCAAGAAAGAAGAGAGGGTTACGGCAAAAACTGGATGCACTTCGTGTACAAAACGGACAATCTCTTTCGAAGTATCAGGGTTTCATACGGAAACTCGTCTATTACAAAGGGATTTCATTTTTTGAACTTATTTGGACTCCATAGTTTTTGTGTGTTCACAATGCACCATTCAAAGCCACATCATCAATTTTCAACCCTTTCTCACTTCATTTGCTATTTTTCATGCACTTACTGAATATTTTGAGCTATAA
>NC_057809.1:248269461-248270407 GCF_018294505.1 Triticum aestivum
GGCAAAACCTGGATGCACTTCGTGTACAAAACAGACAATCTCTTTTGAAGTATCAGGGTTTCATACGGAAACTCGTCTGTTACAAAGGGATTTCATTTTTTTGAACTTATTTGAACTCCATAGTTTTTCTGTGTTCAAATGCACCATTCAAAGACACATCATCAATTTTCAACCCTTTCTCACTTCATTTGTTATTTTTCATGCATTTACTGATTATTTTGAGCTATAAGACCCTGAAATTGAAAAGCATTTCAAATGAACTCTGAAAATGTAGAAAGTTGGCATGGTATCATCATTTCACCCACATAGCATGTGCAAGAAAGTAGAGAGGGTTAAGGAAAAACCTGGATGCACTTCGTGTACAAAACGGACAATCTCTTTCGAAGTATCAGGATTTCATACGGAAACTCGTTTGTTACAAAGGGATTTCATTTTTTGAACTTAATTGGACACCATAGTTTTTGTGTGTTAAAAATGCACCATTCAAAGCCACATAATCAATTTTCAACCCTTTCGGACTTCATTTGTTATTTTTCATGCACTTACTGAATATTTTGAGCTATAAGACCCTGAAATTGAAAAGCATTTCAAATGAACTCTGAAAAGGTTGAAAGTTGGCATGGTATCATAATTTCACCCACATAGCATGTGCAAGAATGTAGAGAGGGTTAAGGCAAAAACTGGATGCACTTCGTGTACAAAACGGACAATCTCTTTCGAAGTATCAGGGTTTCATACGGAAACTCGTCTATTACAAAGGGATTTCATTTTTTTGAACTTATTTGAACTCCATAGTTTTTCTGTGTTCAAATGCACCACTCAAATCCACATCATCAATTTTCAACCCTTTCTGACTTCATTTGTTATTTTTATGCATTTACTGAATATTTTGAGCTATAAGACCCTGAAATTGAAAAGCATTTCAAATGAACTCTCAAAAGGTTGA
>NC_057809.1:248968281-248971055 GCF_018294505.1 Triticum aestivum
AAAAAAAATTCAACATACCACCGTAGAGAGTATAATATTTCCACACATGTAATCTGCTTACAACTTTTCATAACATGACATCACGCCATGGCCCGGTCATTATTTGAACCGTTTTTCTCAACCAGCTACTACACATATTGCGAGGCGATTTTCTTGGCAAGTCTTGTCGAAGCAGAGATTGTGTCCCATTATCATGGGATTCTCATCAATATGGGTGTGGGTAATCCAACCGCGCCTGCTGGTTTGACTCCTCGATTTTAGGCAAGCTCCGAACGGCCACGCGGAGGACACTTGATATTCATCCTCTTTATAAAGGGGCCAAGGCCTGTCCTTTTCTTCTCGCGCTCGATCCTTCCCTTCCCCCACCTTGAGTTCCAACACTCAAGGCTCAGGCTAAGTGCTTTGGACCTTCAACCATGTTCTGATCCAACTTTCAAGGCCGGTGGATGGCCTCTTCTGTCACAAAGGAGGACATCAAGAAGCTAAGAGAAGCCAGGTATCTGACCGCCGAAAACTCGAACAGGCTGCTTGCTCAAGGGCAGGTCATCTCCACTCCTGAACCCAACGAGAGTGTCGTATTTGTTTCCCACTTCCTCCGAGGGCAAGGCTTTAGTCTTGATCCCTTTGTTAGAGGGCTTATGTTCTATTACCGGATCGATTTCCATGATCTAGCCCCAGACTCCATCCTTCACATCTTTTCGTTTATCGTCGTGTGTGAGGCCTTCCTCAGCATCACCCCACACTTCGGCTTATGGCTCAAGACCTTCAATGTGAAGCCGAAGATGACCGATGGGAGACACGTGGAATGCGGAGGTGCCACAGTAAGCAAAGGTGTCTATGCTCCATGGCCAAAGGGTGCCTTCCCAGAGGTGTCCAACTTATGGCAGCGGGAGTGGTATTACATCACAGGTCCCCAAAGTACTAAGTGGGTAGCTGCCCCCGCCTTCCGTTCGCCCCCCCCCCGCCACAACTGGCGTCATGGGTAAACAAGGGGCTAGACTGGGGGCCAGTTAATGACTTGCCGACAAGATTGAAGCCGACCATAATGGGTCGTATTTTGATGATGCTATGAAAACGGCCTAACGTATTAACGAGCCAAAAACGGGCCGACTGTAACCACGGGCTGAATTTGGCCCAAAAGCAGAAAATGACAGTAACGGGCTGTAAGTAAACGAATGTGGAAATGATCCCAAGAATAAATGGGCCCCAAGAAGTCCGAAAGATAACATGGGTTGGAAACGGCCCTGTCGGTGTCACAACCGGCGAATCTCGGGTAGGGGTCCCGAACTGTGCGTCTAAGGCGGATGGTAACAGGAGGCAGGGGACACAATGTTTACCCAGGTTTGGGCCCTCTCGATGGAGGTAATACCCTACTTCCTGCTTGATTGATCTTGATGATATGAGTATTACAAGAGTTTATCTACCACGAGTTTGTAGAGGCTAAACCCTAGAAGCTAGCATATGATTATGATTATTGTTGTCCTGCGGACTAAACCCTCTGGTCTATATAGACACTGAAGGGGGCTAGGGTTACACATAGTCGGTTACAAGGAAGGAGATCTACATATCCGAATTGCCATGCTTGCCTTCCATGCAAAGGAGAGTCCCACCCGGACACGGGACGAAGTCTTCAATCTTGTATCTTCATAATCCAATAGTCCGGCCGAAGGATATAGTCCGTCTATCCGAGGACCCCCTAATTGAGGACTCCTTCAGTAGCCCCTGAACCAGGCTTCAATGACGATGAGTCCGGCACGCAGATTGTCTTCGGTATTCCAAGGCGGGTTCCGTCTCAGAATACTCCATAGAAGATTTCGAACACAAGGATAGTGTCCGGCTCTGCAAAAAAAATTCCACATACCACCGTAGAGAGTATAATATTTCCACACATGTAATCTGCTGACAACTTTTCATAACATGACATCACGCCATGGCCCGGTCATTATTTGAACCGTTTTTCTCAACCAGCTACTACACATATTGCGAGGCGGTTTTCTTGGCAGGTCTTGTCGAAGCAGAGATTGTGTCCCCTTATCACGGGATTCTCATCAATATGGGTGTGGGTAATCCAACCGCGCCTGCTGGTATGACTCCTCGATTTTAGGCAAGCTCCGAACGGCCACGCGGAGGACACTTGATATTCATCCTCTTTATAAAGGGGCCAAGGCATGTCCTTTTCTTCTCGCTCTCGATTCTACCCTTCCCCCACCTTGAGTTCCAACACTGAAGGCTCAGGCTAAGTGCTTCGGACCTTCAACCATGTTCTGATCCAACCTTCAAGGCCGGTGGATGGCCTCTTCTGTCACAAAGGAGGACATCAAGAAGCTAAGAGAAGCCAGGTATCTGACCGCAGAATCTCGAACAGGCTGCTTGCTAAAGGGCAGGTCATCCCCCCTCCTGAACCCAACGAGAGTGTCGTATTTGTTTCCCACTTCCTCCGAGGGCAAGGCTTTAGTCTTGATCCCTTTGTTAGAGGGCTTATGTTCTATTACCGGATCGATTTCCATGATCTAGCCCCAGATTCCATCCTTCACATCTCGTCGTTTATCGTCGTGTGTGAGGCCTTCCTCCGCATCACCCCACACTTCGGCTTATGGCTCAAGACCTTCAATGTGAAGCCGAATATGATCGATGGGAGACACGTGGAATGCGGAGGTGCCACAGTAAGCAAAGGTGTCTATGCTCCATGGCCAAAGGGTGCCTTCCCCGAGGTGTCCAACTTATGGCAGCGGGAGTGGTATTACATCACAGGTCCCCAAAGTACTAAGTGGGTA
>NC_057809.1:248971373-248975022 GCF_018294505.1 Triticum aestivum
AACTGGCATCATGGGTTAACAAGGGGCTGGACTGGGGGCCAGTTAATGACTTGCTGACAAGATTGAAGCCGACCATAATGGGTCGTATTGTGATGATGCTATGAAAACGGCCTAACGTATTAACGAGCCAAAAACGGGCCGACTGTAACCACGGGCTGAATTTGGCCCACAAGCAGAAAATGACAGTAACGGGCTGTAAGTAAACGAATGTGGAAATGATCCCAAGAATAAATGGGCCCCAAGAAGGCCAAAAGATAACATGGGTTGGAAACGGCCCCGTCGGTGTCACAACCGGCGAATCTAGGGTAGGGGGTCCCGAACTGTGCGTCTAAGGCGGATGGTAACAGGAGGCAGGGGACACAATGTTTACCCAGGTTCGGGCCCTCTCGATGGTGGTAATACCCTACTTCCTGCTTGATTGATCTTGATGATATGAGTATTACAAGAGTTTATCTACCACGAGTTCGTAGAGGCTAAACCCTAGAAGCTAGCATATGATTATGATTATTGTTATCCTGCGGACTAAACCCTCTGGTCTATATAGACACCGAAGGGGGCTAGGGTTACACATAGTCGGTTACAAGGAAGGAGATCTACATATCTGAATTGCCATGCTTGCCTTCCACGCAAAGGAGCGTCCCACCCGGACACGGGACGAAGTCTTCAATCTTGTATCTTCATAATCCAATAGTCCGGCCGAAGGATATAGTCCGTCTATCCGAGGACCCCCTAATTGAGGACTCCCTCAGTAGCCCCTGAACCAGGCTTCAATGACGATGAGTCCGGCGCGCAGATTGTCTTTGGTATTCCAAGGCGGGTTCCGTCTCTGAATACTCCATAGAAGATTTCAAACACAAGGATAGTGTCCGGCTCTGCAAAAAAAATTCCACATACCACCGTAGAGAGTATAATATTTCCACACATGTAATCTGCTGACAACTTTTCATAACATGACACCACTCCATGGCCCGGTCATTATTTGAACCGTTTTTCTCAACCAGCTACTACACATATTGCGAGGCGATTTTCTTGGCAGGTCCTGTCGAAGCAGAGATTGTGTCCCCTTATCACGGGATTCTCATCAATATGGGTGTGGGTAATCCAACCGCGCCTGCGGGTATGACTCCTCGATTTTAGGCAAGCTCCGAACGGCCACGCGGAGGAAACTTGATATTCATCCTCTTTATAAAGGGGCCAAGGCCTGTCCTTTTCTTCTCGCGCTCGATCCTTCCCTTCCCCCACCTTGAGCTCCAACACTCAAGGCTGAGGCTAAGTGCTTCGGACCTTCAACCATGTTCTGATCCAACCTTCAAGGCCGGTGGATGGCCTCTTCTGTCACAAAGGTGGACATCAAGAAGCTAAGAGAAGCCAGGTATCTGACCGCCGAAATCTCGAACAGGCTGCTTGCTCAAGGGCAGGTCATCCCCACTCCTGAACCCAACGAGAGTGTCGTATTTGTTTCCCACTTCCTCCGAGGGCAAGGCTTTAGTCTTGATCCCTTTGTTAGAGGGCTTATGTTCTATTACCGGATCGATTTCCATGATCTAGCCCCAGATTCCATCCTTCACATCTCGTTGTTTATCGTCGTATTTGAGGCCTTCCTCCGGATCACCCCACACTTCGGCTTATGGCTCAAGACCTTCAATGTGAAGCCGAAGATGATCGATGGGCGACACGTGGAATGCGGAGGTGCCACAGTAAGCAAAGGTGTCTATGCTCCATGGCCAAACGGTGCCTTCCCAGAGGTGTCCAAGTTATGGCAGTGGGAGTGGTATTACATCACAGGTCCCCAAAGTACTAAGTGGGTAGCTGCCCCCGCCTTCCGTTGCCCCCCCCCCGCCACAACTGGCGTCATGGGTCAACAAGGGGCTGGACTGGGGGCCAGTTAATGACTTGCCGACAAGATTGAAACCGACCATAATGGGTCGTATTTTGATGATGCTATGAAAACGGCCTAACGTATTAACGAGCCAAAAATGGGCCGACTGTAACCACGGGATGAATTTGGCCCACAAGCAGAAAAGGACAGTAACGGGCTGTAAGTAAACGAATGTGGAAATGATCCCAAGAATAAATGGGCCCCGAGAAGGCCGAAAGATAACATGGGTTGGAAACGGCCCTGTCGGTGTCACAACCGGCGGATCTCGGGTAGGGGGTCCCGAACTATGCGTCTAAGGCAGATGGTAACAGGAGGCAGGGGACACAATGTTTACCCAGGTTCGGGCCCTCTCGACGGAGGTAATACCCTACTTCCTTCTTGATTGATCTTGATGATATGAGTATTACAAGAGTTTATCTACCACGAGTTCGTAGAGGCTAAACCCTAGAAACTAGCATATGATTATGATTATTGTTGTCCTGCGGACTAAACCCTCTGGTCTATATAGACACTAAAGGGGGCTAGGGTTACACATAGTCGGTTACAAGGAAGGAGAACTACATATCCGAATTGCCATGCTTGCCTTCCACGCAAAGGAGAGTCCCACCGGGACACGGGACGAAGTCTTCAATCTTGTATCTTCATAATCCAATAGTCCGGCCAAAGGATATAGTCCGTCTATCCGAGGACCCCCTAATTGAGGACTCCCTCAGTAACCCCTGAACCAGGCTTCAATGACGATGAGTCCAGCGCGCAGATTGTCTTCGGCATTCCAAGGCGGGTTCCGTCTCCGAATACTCCGTAGAAGATTTCGAACACAAGGATAGTGTCTGGCTCTGCAAAAAAAATTCCACATACCACCGTAGAGAGTATAATATTTCCACACATGTAATCTGCTGACAACTTTTCATAACATGACATCACGCCATGGCCCGGTCATTATTTGAACCGTTTTTCTCAACCAGCTACTACACATATTGCGAGGCGATTTTCTTGGCAAGTCTTGTCGAAGCAGAGATTGTGTCCCCTTATCACGGGATTCTCATCAATATGGGTGTGGGTAATCCAACCGTGCCTGCTGGTATGACTCCTCGATTTTAGGCAAGCTCCAAACGGCCACGCGGAGGACACTTGATATTCATCCTCTTTATAAAGGGGCCAAGGCCTGTCCTTTTCTTCTCGCGCTCGATCCTTCCCTTCCCCCACCTTGAGTTCCAACACTCAAGGATCAGGCTAAGTGCTTCGGACCTTCAACCATGTTCTGATCCAACCTTCAAAGCCGGTGGATGGCCTATTCTGTCACAAAGGAGGACATCAAGAAGCTAAGAGAAGCCAGGTATCTGACCGCCGAAATCTCGAACAGGCTGCTTGCTCAAGGGCAGGTCATCCCCACTCCTGAACCCAACGAGAGTGTCGTATTTGTTTCCGACTTCCTCCGAGGGCAAGGCTTTAGTCTTGATCCCTTTGTTAGAGGGCTTATGTTCTATTACCGGATCGATTTCCATGATCTAGCCCCAGATTCCATCCTTCACATCTCGTCGTTTATCGTCGTGTGTGAGGCCTTCCTCCGCATCACCCCACACTTCGGCTTATGGCTCAAGACCTTCAATGTGAAGCCAAAGATGATCGATGGGCGACACGTGGAATGAGGAGGTGCCACACTAAGCAAAGGTGTCTATGCTCCATGGCCAAAGGGTGCCTTCCCAGAGGTGTCCAACTTATGGCAGCGGGAGTGGTATTACATCACAGGTCCCCAAAGTACTAAGTGGG
>NC_057809.1:248975032-248976813 GCF_018294505.1 Triticum aestivum
ATGACTTGCCGACAAGATTGAAACCGACAATAATGGGTCGTATTTTGATGATGCTATGAAAACGGTCTAACGTATTAACGAGCCAAAAACGGGCCGACTGTAACCACGGGCTGAATTTGGCCCACAAGCAGAAAATGACAGTAACGGGTTGTAAGTAAATGAATGTGGAAATGATCCCAAAAATAAATAGGCCCCGAGAAGGCCGAAAGATAACATGGGTTGGAAACGGCCCTGTCGGTGTCACAACCGGCGGATCTCGGGTAGGGGGTCCCGAACTGTGCGTCTAAGGCAGATGGTAACAGAAGGCAGGGGACACAATGTTTACCCAGGTTCGGGCCCTCTCGATGGAGGTAATACCCTACTTCCTGCTTGATTGATCTTGATGATACAAGTATTACAAGAGTTTATCTACCACGACTTCGTAGAGGCTAAACCCTAGAAGCTAGCATATGATTATGATTATTGTTGTCCTGCGGACTAAACCCTCTGGTCTATATAGACACCAAAGGGGGCTAGGGTTACACATAGTCGGTTACAAGGAAGGAGAACTACATATCCGAATTGCCATGCTTGCCTTCCACGCAAAGGAGAGTCCCACCCGGACACGGGACGAAGTCTTCAATCTTGTATTTTCATAATCCAATAGTCCGGCCGAAGGATATAGTCCGTCTATACGAGGACCCCCTAATTGAGGACTCCCTCAGTAGCCCCTGAACCAGGTTTCAATGACGATGAGTCTGGCGCGCAGATTGTCTTCGGCATTCCAAGGCGGGTTCCGTCTCCGAATACTCCATAGAAGATTTCGAACACAAGGATAGTGTCCGACTCTGCAAAAAAAATTCCACATACCACCGTAGAGAGTATAATATTTCCACACATGTAATCTGCTGACAACTTTTCATAACATGACATCACGCCATGGCCCGGTCATTATTTGAACCGTTTTTCTCAACCAGCTACTACACATATTGCGAGGCGATTTTCTTGGCAGGTCTTGTCGAAGCATAGATTGTGTCGCCTTATCACGGGATTCTCATCAATATGGGTGTGGGTAATCCAACCGCGCCTGCTGGTATGACTCCTCGATTTTAGGCAAGCTCCGAACGGCCACGCGGAGGACACTTGATATTCATCCTCTTTATAAAGGGGCCAAGGCCTGTCCTTTTCTTCTCGCGCTCGATCCTTCCCTTCCCCCACCTTGAGTTCCAACACTCAAGGCTCAGGCTAAGTGCTTCGGACCTTCAACCATGTTCTGATCCAACCTTCAAGGCCGGTGGATGGCCTCTTCTGTCACAAAGGAGGACATCAAGAAGCTAAGAGAAGCCACGTATCTGACCGCCGAAATCTCAAACAAGCTGCTTGCTCAAGGGCAGGTCATCCCCACTCCTGAACCCAACGAGAGTGTCGTATTTGTTTCCCACTTCCTCCGAGGTCAAGGCTTTAGTCTTGATCCCTTTGTTAGAGGGCTTATGTTCTATTACCGGATCGATTTCCATGATCTAGCCCTAGATTCCATCCTTCACATCTCGTCGTTTATCGTCGTGTGTGAGGCCTTCCTCCGCATCACCCTACACTTCGGCTTCTGGCTCAAGACTTTCAATGCAAAGCCGAAGATGATCGATGGGCGACACGTGGAATGCGGAGGTGCCATAGTAAGCAAAGGTGTCTATGCTCCATGGACAAAGGGTGCCTTCCCAGAGGTGTCCAACTTATGGCAGCGGGAGTGGTATTACATCACAGGTCCCCAAAGTACTAAGTGGGTAGCTGCCCCCACCTTCTGT
>NC_057809.1:248976823-248978520 GCF_018294505.1 Triticum aestivum
AACTGGCGTCATGGGTCAACAAGGGGCTGGACTGGGGGCCAGTTAATGACTTGCCGACAAGATTGAAGCCGACCATAATGGGTCGTATTTTGATGATGCTATGAAAACGGCCTAACGTATTAACGAGCCAAAAACGGGCCGACTGTAACCACGGGCTGAATTTGGCCCACAAGCAGGAAATGACAGTAACGGGCTGTAAGTAAACGAATGTGGAAATGATCCCAAGAATGAATGGGCCCCGAGAAGGCCAAAAGATAACATGGGTTGGAAACGGCCCTGTCGGTGTCACAACCGGCGGATCTCGGGTAGGGGGTCCCGAACTGTGCGTCTAAGGCAGATGGTAACAGGAGGCAGGGGACACATTGTTTACCCAGGTTCGGGCCCTCTCGATGGAGGTAATACCCTACTTCCTGCTTGATTGATCTTAATGATATGAGTATTACAAGAGTTTATCTACCACGAGTTCGTAGAGGCTAAACCCTAGAAGCTAGCATATGATTATGATTATTGTTGTCCTACGGACTAAACCCTCTGGTCTATATAGACACCAAAGGGGGCCAGGGTTACACATAGTCGGTTACAAGGAAGGAGATCTACATATCCGAATTCCCATGCTTGCCTTCCACGCAAAGGAGAGTCCCACCCGAACACGGGACGAAGTCTTCAATCTTGTATCTTCATAATCCAATAGTCCGGCCGAAGGATATAGCCCGTCTATTCGAGGACCCCCTAATTGAGGACTCCCTCAGTAGCCCCTGAACCAGGCTTCAATGACGATGACTCCGGCGCGCAGATTGTCTTCGGCATTCCAAGGCGGGTTCCGTCTCCGAATACTCCATAGAAGATTTCGAACACAAGGATAGTGTCCGGCTCTGCAAAAAAAATTCCACATACCACCGTAGAGAGTATAATATTTCCACACATGTAATCTGCTGACAACTTTTCATAACATGACATCACGCCATGGCCCGGTCATTATTTGAACCGTTTTTCTCAACCAGCTACTACACATATTGGGAGGCGATTTTCTTGGCAGTTCTTGTCGAAGCAGAGATTGTGTCCCCTTATCATGGGATTCTCATCAATATGGGTGTGGGTAATCCAACCGCGCCTGCTGGTATGACTCCTCGATTTTAGGCAAGCTCCGAACGGCCACGCGGAGGACACTTGATATTCATCCTCTTTATAAAGGGGCCAAGGCCTGTCCTTTTCTTCTCGCGCTCGATCCTTCCCTTCCCCCACCTTGAGTTCCAACACTCAAGGCTCAGGCTAAGTGCTTCGGACCTTCAACCATGTTCTGATCCAACCTTCAAGGCCGGTGGATGGCCTCTTCTGTCACAAAGGAGGACATCAAGAAGCTAAGAGAAGCCAGGTATCTGACCGCCGAAATCTCGAACAGGCTGCTTGCTAAAGGGCAGGTCATCCCCACTCCTGAACCCAACGAGAGTGTCGTATTTGTTTCCCACTTCCTCCAAGGCCAAGGCTTTAGTCTTGATCCCTTTGTTAGAGGGCTTACTTTCTATTACGGGATCGATTTCCATGATCTAGCCCCAGATTCCATCCTTCACATCTCGTCGTTTATCGTCGTGTGTGAGGCCTTCCTCCGCATCACCCCACACTTCGGCTTATGGCTCAAGACCTTCAATGTGAAGCCGAAGATGATCGATGGGCGACACGTGGAATGCGGAGGTGCCACA
>NC_057809.1:248979424-248981235 GCF_018294505.1 Triticum aestivum
CCCGCCACAACTGGCGTCATGGGTCAACAAGGGGCTGGACTGGGGGCCAGTTAATGACTTGCCGACAAGATTGAAGCCGACCATAATGGGTCGTATTTTGATGATGCTATGGAAACGGCCTAACGTATTAACGAGCCAAAAACGGGCCGACTATAACCACGGGCTGAATTTGGCCCACAAGCAGAAAATGACAGTAACGGGCTGTAAGTAAACGAATGTGGAAATGATCCCAAGAATAAATGGGCCCCGAGAAGGCCGAAAGATAACATGGGTTGGAAACGGCCCCGTCGGTGTCACAACCGGCGGATCTCGGGTAGGGGGTCCCGAACTGTGCGTCTAAGGCGGATGGTAACAGGAGGTAGGGGACACAATGTTTACCCAGGTTCCGGCCCTCTCGATGGAGGTAATACCCTACTTCCTACTTGATTGATCTTGATGATATGAGTATTACAAGAGTTTATCTACCACGAGTTCGTAGAGGCTAAACCCTAGAAGCTAGCATATGATTATGATTATTGTTGTCCTGCGGACTAAATCCTCTGGTCTATATAGACACTGAAGGGGGCTAGGGTTACGCATAGTCGGTTACAAGGAAGGAGATCTACATATCCGAATTGCCATGCTTGCCTTCCACGCAAAGGAGAGTCCCACCCGGACACGGGACGAAGTCTTCAATCTTGTATCTTCATAATCCAATAGAAAGGCCGAAGGATATAGTCCGTCTATCCGAGGACCCCCTAATTGAGGACTCCCTCAGTAGCCCCTGAACCAGGCTTCAATGACGATGAGTCCGGCGCGCAGATTGTCTTCGGCATTCCAAGGCGGGTTCCGTCTTCGAATACTCCTAGAAGATTTCGAACACAAGGATAGTGTCCGGTTCTGCAAAAAAAATTCCACATACCACCGTAGAGAGTATAATATTTCCACACATGTAATCTGCTGACAACTTTTCATAACATGACATCACGCCATGGCCCGGTCATTATTTGAACCGTTTTTCTCAACCAGCTTCTACACATATTGCGAGGCGATTTTCTTGGCAGGTCTTGTCGAAGCAGAGATTGTGTCCCCTTATCACGGGATTCTCATCAATATGGGTGTGGGTAATCCAACCGCGCCTGCTGGTATGACTCCTCGATTTTAGGCAAGCTCCGAACGGCCACGCGGAGGACACTTGATATTCATCCTCTTTATAAAGGGGCCAAGGCCTGTCCTTTTCTTCTCGCGCTCGATCCTTCCCTTCCCCCACCTTGAGTTCCAACACTCAAGGCTCAGGCTAAGTGCTTCGGACCTTCAACCATGCTCTGATCCAACCTTCAAGGCCAGTGGATGGCCTCTTCTGTCACAAACGAGGACATCAAGAAGCTAAGAGAAGCCAGGTATCTGACCGCCCAAATCTCGAACAGGCTGCTTGCTCAAGGGCAGGTCATCCCCACTCCTGAACCCAACGAGAGTGTCATATTTGTTTCCCACTTCCTCCGAGGGCAAGGCTTTTGTCCTGATCCCTTTGTTAGAGGGCTTATGTTCTATTACGGGATCGATTTCCATGATCTAGCCCCAGATTCCATCCTTCACATCTCGTCGTTTAACGTCGTGTGTGAGGCCTTCCTCCACATCACCCCACACTTCGACTTATGGCTCAAGACCTTCAATGTGAAGCCGAAGTTGATCGATGGGAGACACATGGAATGTGGAGGTGCCACAGTTAGCAAAGGTGTCTATGCTCCATGGCCAAAGGGTGCCTTCCCAGAGGTGTCCAACTTATGGCAGCGGGAGTGGTATTACATCACAGGTCCCCAAAGTACTAAGTG
>NC_057809.1:248981245-248981801 GCF_018294505.1 Triticum aestivum
CCCGCCACAACTGGCGTCATGGGTCAACAAGGGGCTGGACTGGGGGCCAGTTAATGACTTGCCGACAAGATTGAAGCCGACCATAATGGGTCGTATTTTGATGATGCTATGGAAACGGCCTAACGTATTAACGAGCCAAAAACGGGCCGACTATGACCACGGGCTGAATTTGGCCCACAAGCAGAAAATGACAGTAACGGGCTGTAAGTAAACGAATGTGGAAATGATCCCAAGAATAAATGGGCCCCGAGAAGGCCGAAAGATAACATGGGTTGGAAACGGCCCCGTCGGTGTCACAACCGGCGGATCTCGGGTAGGGGGTCCCGAACTGTGCGTCTAAGGCGGATGGTAACAGGAGGTAGGGGACACAATGTTTACCCAGGTTCCGGCCCTCTCGATGGAGGTAATACCCTACTTCCTACTTGATTGATCTTGATGATATGAGTATTACAAGAGTTTATCTACCACGAGTTCGTAGAGGCTAAACCCTAGAAGCTAGCATATGATTATGATTATTGTTGTCCTGCGGACTAAATCCTCTGGTCTATATAGACAC
>NC_057809.1:248981811-248983630 GCF_018294505.1 Triticum aestivum
TCATGGGTCAACAAGGGGCTGGACTGGGGGCCAGTTAATGACTTGCCGACAAGATTGAAGCCGACCATAATGGGTCGTATTTTGATGATGCTATGGAAACGGCCTAACGTATTAACGAGCCAAAAACGGGCCGACTATGACCACGGGCTGAATTTGGCCCACAAGCAGAAAATGACAGTAACGGGCTGTAAGTAAACGAATGTGGAAATGATCTCAAGAATAAATGGGCCCCGAGAAGGCCGAAAGATAACATGGGTTGGAAACGGCCCCGTCGGTGTCACAACCGGCGGATCTCGGGTAGGGGGTCCCGAACTGTGCGTCTAAGGCGGATGGTAACAGGAGGTAGGGGACACAATGTTTACCCAGGTTCCGGCCCTCTCGATGGAGGTAATACCCTACTTCCTACTTGATTGATCTTGATGATATGAGTATTACAAGAGTTTATCTACCACGAGTTCGTAGAGGCTAAACCCTAGAAGCTAGCATATGATTATGATTATTGTTGTCCTGCGGACTAAATCCTCTGGTCTATATAGACACCGAAGGGGGCTAGGGTTACGCATAGTCGGTTACAAGGAAGGAGATCTACATATCCGAATTGCCATGCTTGCCTTCCACGCAAAGGAGAGTCCCACCCGGACACGGGACGAAGTCTTCAATCTTGTATCTTCATAATCCAATAGAAAGGCCGAAGGATATAGTCCGTCTATCTAAGGACCCCCTAATTGAGGACTCCCTCAGTAGCCCCTGAACCAGGCTTCAATGACGATGAGTCTGGCGCGCAGATTGTCTTCGGCATTCCAAGGCGGGTTCCGTCTTCGAATACTCCTAGAAGATTTCGAACACAAGGATAGTGTCCGGTTCTGCAAAAAAAATTCCACATACCACCGTAGAGAGTATAATATTTCCACACATGTAATCTGCTGACAACATTTCATAACATGACATCACGCCATGGCCCGGTCATTATTTGAACCGTTTTTCTCAACCAGCTTCTACACATATTGCGAGGCGATTTTCTTGGCAGGTCTTGTCGAAGCAGAGATTGTGTCCCCTTATCACGGGATTCTCATCAATATGGGTGTGGGTAATCCAACCGCGCCTGCTGGTATGACTCCTCGATTTTAGGCAAGCTCCGAACGGCCACGCGGAGGACACTTGATATTCATCCTCTTTATAAAGGGGCCAAGGCTTGTCCTTTTCTTCTCGCGCTCGATCCTTCCCTTCCCCCACCTTGAGTTCCAACACTCAAGGCTCAGGCTAAGTGCTTTGGACCTTCAACCATGCTCTGATCCAACCTTCAAGGCCAGTGGATGGCCTCTTCTGTCACAAAGGAGGACATCAAGAAGCTAAGAGAAGCCAGGTATCTGACCGCCGAAATCTCGAACAGGCTGCTTGCTCAAGGGCAGGTCATCCCCACTCCTGAACCCAACAAGAGTGTCGTATTAGTTTCCCACTTCCTCCGAGGGCAAGGGTTTTGTCCTGATCCCTTTGTTAGAGGGCTTATGTTCTATTACGGGATCGATTTCCATGATCTAGCCCCAGATTCCATCCTTCACATCTCGTCGTTTAACGTCGTGTGTGAGGCCTTCCTCCACATCACCCCACACTTCGACTTATGGCTCAAGACCTTCAATGTGAAGCCGAAGTTGATCGATGGGAGACACGTGGAATGTGGAGGTGCCACAGTTAGCAAAGGTGTCTATGCTCCATGGCCAAAGGGTGCCTTCCTAGAGGTGTCCAACTTATGGCAGCGGGAGTGGTATTACATCACAGGTCCCCAAAGTACTAAGTGGGTAGCTGCCCCCACCTTCTGTTC
>NC_057809.1:248984201-248986001 GCF_018294505.1 Triticum aestivum
CCCGCCACAACTGGCGTCATGGGTCAACAAGGGGCTGGACTGGGGGCCAGTTAATGACTTGCCGACAAGATTGAAGCCGACCATAATGGGTCGTATTTTGATGATGCTATGGAAACGGCCTAACGTATTAACGAGCCAAAAACGGGCCGACTATAACCACGGGCTGAATTTGGCCCACAAGCAGAAAATGACAGTAACGGGCTGTAAGTAAACGAATGTGGAAATGATCCCAAGAATAAATGGGCCCCGAGAAGGCCGAAAGATAACATGGGTTGGAAACGGCCCCGTCGGTGTCACAACCGGCGGATCTCGGGTAGGGGGTCCCGAACTGTGCGTCTAAGGCGGATGGTAACAGGAGGTAGGGGACACAATGTTTACCCAGGTTCCGGCCCTCTCGATGGAGGTAATACCCTACTTCCTACTTGATTGATCTTGATGATATGAGTATTACAAGAGTTTATCTACCACGAGTTCGTAGAGGCTAAACCCTAGAAGCTAGCATATGATTATGATTATTGTTGTCCTGCGGACTAAATCCTCTGGTCTATATAGACACCGAAGGGGGCTAGGGTTACGCATAGTCGGTTACAAGGAAGGAGATCTACATATCCGAATTGCCATGCTTTCCTTCCACGCAAAGGAGAGTCCCACCCGGACACGGGACGAAGTCTTCAATCTTGTATCTTCATAATCCAATAGAAAGGCCGAAGGATATAGTCCGTCTATCCGAGGACCCCCTAATTGAGGACTCCCTCAGTAGCCCCTGAACCAGGCTTCAATGACGATGAGTCCGGCGCGCAGATTGTCTTCGGCATTCCAAGGCGGGTTCCGTCTTCGAATACTCCTAGAAGATTTCGAACACAAGGATAGTGTCCGGCTCTACAAAAAAAATTCCACATACCACCGTAGAGAGTATAATATTTCCACACATGTAATCTGCTGACAACTTTTCATAACATGACATCACGCCATGGCCCGGTCATTATTTGAACCGTTTTTCTCAACCAGCTTCTACACATATTGCGAGGCGATTTTCTTGGCAGGTCTTGTCGAAGCAGAGATTGTGTCCCCTTATCATGGGATTCTCATCAATATGGGTGCGGGTAATCCAACCGCGCCTGCTGGTATGACTCCTCGATTTTAGGCAAGCTCCGAACGGCCACGCGGAGGACACTTGATATTCATCCTCTTTATAAAGGGGCCAAGGCCTGTCCTTTTCTTCTCGCGCTCGATCCTTCCCTTCCCCCACCTTGAGTTCCAACACTCAAGGCTCAGGCTAAGTGCTTCGGACCTTCAACCATGCTCTGATCCAACCTTCAAGGCCAGTGGATGGCCTCTTCTGTCACAAACGAGGACATCAAGAAGCTAAGAGAAGCCAGGTATCTGACTGCCCAAATCTCGAACAGGCTGCTTGCTCAAGGGCAGGTCATCCCCACTCCTGAACCCAACGAGAGTGTCGTATTTGTTTCCCACTTCCTCCGAGGGCAAGGCTTTTGTCCTGATCCCTTTGTTAGAGGGCTTATGTTCTATTACGGGATCGATTTCCATGATCTAGCCCCAGATTCCATCCTTCACATCTCGTCGTTTAACGTCGTGTGTGAGGCCTTCCTCCACATCACCCCACACTTCGGCTTATGGCTCAAGACCTTCAATGTGAAGCCGAAGTTGATCGATGGGAGACACGTGGAATGTGGAGGTGCCACAGTAAGCAAAGGTGTCTATGCTCCATGGCCAAAGGGTGCCTTCCCAGAGGTGTCCAACTTATGGCAGCGGGAGTGGTATTACATCACAGGTCCCCAA
>NC_057809.1:248986274-249013156 GCF_018294505.1 Triticum aestivum
CCCCCCCCCCGCCACAACTGGCGTCATGGGTCAACATGGGGCTGGACTGGGGGCCAGTTAATGACTTGCCGACAAGATTCAAGCCGACCATAATGGGTCGTATTTTGATGATGCTATGAAAATGGCCTAACGTATTAACGAGCCAAAAACGGGCCGACTGTAACAATGGGCTGAATTGGGCCCACAAGCAGAAAATGACAGTAACGAGCTGTAAGTAAACGAATGTGGAAATGATCCCAAGAATAAATGGGCCCCGAGAAGGCCAAAAGATAACATGGGTTGGAAACGGCCCTGTCGGTGTCACAACTGGCAGATCTCGGGTAGGGGGTCCCGAACTGTGCGTCTAAGGCGGATGGTACAGGAGGCAGGGGACACAATGTTTACCCAGGTTCGGGCCCTCTCGATGGAGATAATACCCTACTTCCTGCTTGATTGATCATGATGATATGAGTATTACAAGAGTTTATCTACCACGAGTTCGTAGAGGCTAAACCCTAGAAGCTAGCATATGATTATGATTATTGTTGTCCTGCGGACTAAACCCTCTGGTCTATATAGACCCCGAAGGGGGCTAGGGTTACACATAGTCGGTTACAAGGAAGGAGATCTACATATCTGAATTTGCATGCTTTCCTTCCACGCAAAGGAGAGTCCCACCCGGACACGGGACGAAGTCTTCAATCTTGTATCTTCATAATCCAATAGTCCGGCCGAAGGATATAGTCCGTCTATCCGAGGACCCCCTAATTGAGGACTCCCTCAGTAGCCCCTGAACCAGGCTTCAATGATGGTGAGTCCGGCGCGCAGATTGTCTTCGGCATTCCAAGGCGGGTTCCGTCTCCGAATACTCCATAGAAGATTTCGAACACAAGGATAGTGTCCGGCTCTACAAAAAAAATTCCACATACCACCGTAGAGAGTATAATATTTCCACACATCTAATCTGCTGACAACTTTTCATAACATGACATCACGCCATGGCCCGGTCATTATTTGAACCGTTTTTCTCAACCAGCTACTACACATATTGCGAGGCGATTTTCTTGGCAGGTCTTGTCAAAGCAGAGATCGTGTCCCCTTATCACAAGATTCTCATCAATATGGGTGTGGTAACCCAACCGCGCCTGCTGGTATGACTCCTCGATTTTAGGCAAGCTCCGAACGGCCACGCGGAGGACACTTGATATTCATCCTCTTTATAAAGGGGCCAAGGTCTGTCCTCTTCTTCTCACGCTCGATCCTTCCCTTCCCCCACCTTGAGTTCCAACACCCAAGGCTTAGGCTAAGTGCTTCAGACCTTCAACCATGTTCTGATCCAACCTTCAAGGCCGGTGGATGGCCTCTTCTGTCACAAATGAGGACATCAAGAAGCTAAGAGAAGCCAGGTATCTGACCACCGAAATCTCGAACAGGCTGCTTGCTCAAGGGCAGGTCATCCCCACTCCCGAACCCAACGAGAGTGTCGTATTTGTTTCCCACTTTCTCCAAGGGCAAGGCTTTAGTCTTGATCCCTTTGTTAGAGGGCTTATGTTCTATTACAGGATCGATTTCCATGATCTAGCCCCAGATTCCATCCTTCACATCTCGTGTTTATCGTCGTGTGTGAGGCCTTCCTCCGCATCACCCCACACTTCGGCTTATGGCTCAAGACCTTCAATGTGAAGCCGAAGATGATCGATGGGCGACACGCAGAATGCGGAGGTGCCACAATAAGCAAAGGCGTCGATGCTCCATGGCCAAAGGGTTCCTTCCCGGAGGCGTCCAACTTATGGCAGCGGGAGTGGTATTACATCATAGCTCCCCAAAGTACTAAGTGGGTAGCTGCCACCGCCTTCCGTTCGGGCCCCCGCCACAACTGGCGTCATGGGTCAACAAGGGGCTGGACTGGGGGCCAGTTAGTGACCTGCCCCGGAGGGCATCCTTACTGCACAGTGCCCGCAAGGGGGCCAACCCTCCACCGAGATGTAAGTGAATCAAGAGTACTTTTGGTAAATATATCCTGCTTTATCTCCGAGGACAATAACCGAGACATATATCTTGTAGTCCGGCTTGTAGCCCTTCTGAACAGAGTTCGTCTTCGAGGAATCTTCTTCTGGAGATGATGGAGAGCGAAACGCCTCCCCCTATCTCCCCGTCTCCTGGGGCGGACGACCTTGAGGTGTCATCACGGAGGGTTTCTCCTGATCCGCTGAGGCCAGAAGTTAACCCTTCGGCCACCTGAAGTCCAGAGTATTCGACTTCTAAGGAGAGCAAAAGAAAGAGTTTGGGATTGTCCGGTGCACAACCGGACGTGCTGATGGGTCTTTTGGAGCAAGCTGCTATCTCGGAGGAGCATCGTACTTTAATGGGTATGGTGGTTGAGAGGATCTCATCCGCCAAAAGTGGGTTGCATGAAACTTTTACGAGCCTACTAAGCGGCTTTGAGGTACGCAAAGTAATATAAAAAAATTGACAGTACCGCACACGCTAGGTGTGCTCTATGTAGATAGTAGCCCCTGAGACTCTGGTTGCTGTCCAAAGGCGGCAAACAGAGGATTGTAGTCCCAGGTAATGATCACGCTGATTTTATGTGCAAGCGGCTGACGGTCCGGTGGCTGGCCGGACTGCTGAGTTTGCCGGACTTAGCCAACAACTTGATGCGGCAGATGCTGACATCGCGCTTGTGAACAAGCGGCTTGACGAGGCACAGGGTATGTATTTTCGGGTGGTCAACAAATATTAAGAGGAGCATGATGCTAGTATCTATAATTTGTTGTGACTGCATATGGAGCTGCCGCCGTGGAGACCCTTCAGGCGGAACTTGCCCGAGAAAAGGAACAAGCCAGGAGGAGTGATGCGGCCGCCCTAAAGGAGGCCGAAGAGTTAAGAACCGAATGGGCTGCTCGTCGCTAGAGCGAAGATAAAATAGCCAAGATGGCTATCGAGCTGAAGGATGGCGCCGACCGGTATGAGCTTCTTGAAAAGGAAAGCTAAGCGAAAGCGGCGGACCTGAAGAAAGTCATGGTAGCAGCCATGGAAACCAGCTCTGAAATCAGAGTGGCGAAGGAGGAGCTCCGTCAAGCCGGAGATATCACGGCTGGGAAGCCCATTTTGTTGCGGATGAAGTTCGGAGATCCAAAGAATGCCCCTATGGATCAATTATGGAGTGTTGCGGACGTGTATTCGGACCTAGCGATGAGTGTTGCTGATGCGACTGAGTTTTTCAATGATCAAAAAGATCATGAAGTGGAAAAGTTGTTCTGGTCACAGTTTAGTGCTCCAACGCGCCCACTGCTGTTAAATGAGCAAATGGCCGAGTGGGCTGAGCTCCATAGGTTGTCCGGGCTTGCCATGAGATCTGTGATGGATCATCTTTGGCCGTAAGGACCAAGGCCGAATAGTTATTTTGGTTTAGTGCAACGATTCCTTGGTGTTGTGCCGTATATCGACGTTGTAAAGAGCTTGGCGTGCATAGAGGGTGCGCGGATGGCTCTTGCCCGTGTTAAGACATACTAGGCTGAGATGGATGCCGCCGCTATTGCAACCCGGGGTCCGGTCGTAGAGCGGGGCTCGGTCGAGCACTATTTTGTAGAAGTCCTAGAAGGCGCTCATTTAATAGAGGCTCAGTGCTCGAAGAGTATCATGTTCGAGTGACATGTATCCCAATTGTAAAAACCATGCTATTTGGATTATAAAGGTTGTGTTTATACTTTTGCCTGAAAGTATTATGGTGCCTCCTGTGCGGCTGTTTTATGTATGTATATAACCTAAAAGTTTGCAGTCGTCGGCTTCAGCCCCCACGCACATAATGCGGGGGTGTTCGGAAAAGCGCGTATTTACACTTGATCCAACGTCTTGGTCGATTAAGGAGGTGATAGCGCGGCGAACAAGGCAATTGGACTATATTGCTTTAAGCCTTTCACTTAGCCATAGGAGTTTGACAGTGGGGCTACTATATAGCCCCTGGTACTTCCGCGCTTATCCGAATATGGTGCGTGCACATACATGATCGGGAAACCGGTCCTTCGTTAATGCAGAGGAATCGCAAACATTCTGCTGAGTCCTCGAGTGGTTGACCAGTCTCACGCTTTATCATGACAGTCAGTTTTCAGCTTTCTCTACTGAGGTGCTCATCCAGATGAACCAGGTCACAATCGCAGTAGTTCTCCCGGTGCCACCTTAGCCGATAGAGCAAAACGTAAGGTAGCAAAACACGGGAGCCAGGCAAACCCAACTATTGACCAAAGACATGATTCGGAGATGATGCATATAAGGCCAAACTCGCGACGTCAAACACTCCCTAAGGTATTCGGTCTTTACAACGTATACTGGGCTGAGTAATGCCCTCAATAATAAGCCATGAATTTCCAGGTACATGCATTAGTCTAACATGACAAAATGTCAATAACACTGCATCCCTCTTGGTTATGTTGAGTATCCTAAGGGTGTGAAGCAACAAGAGACAATAAAAAAGGTTTACACAGGGTCTTAATCTAAAAAGAAACCTTTAAACGGGGCCCTGCTGCACGTCTGCGCCTGTGTCGCCGTTGTGCCGTATCCTGGAAGGGTGTAGCACGATGATCATCTGTAAGAGAAAAAAGCCCAGGTGAAAGTTTTCGTGCGAAAAATTCGTTATTGTTAATAAACCATTAAAATTCAATCTAAATAAGATTAAGACGAACTGTAGACCTTTTTACATGTGGGAAGCCCCTAACACCACCTATGGGGGTATATCCATCGACCCAGGCTTAGGTTTATATGAGCTATTATAGCTAGTGGTGCGCCGGACTTGTCTAGCCGTGTCTTCGGTCCTGACGACCGATCGTTTATTCTAGTTGGAGAGGGCGTTCAGTGTTCGGCTGCTAAAGCCGCCACACATTCTTCCGCACGTAAGGAACATTCTGTGTTTCCATTAACTATGATGATGCCAGGTGGATCGGGCATCTTAAGCTTAAGATAAGCATAATGCGGTATTGCATTAAAACGAGCAAAGGCCGTTCTTCCGAGTAGTGCTTGATAGCCACTTCGAAATGGAGCGATGTCGAAGGTTAACTTTTCACTTCGGAAGTTGTCAAGAGAACTGAATACAACCTCTAGTACTAGAGAGCCCGTGCAGCGGGCCTCTAGGCCTGGTATTACTCCTTTAAAGGTAGTATTGCTTTGGTTGATTCTTTTCGGGTCTATCCCCATTTTGCGGACTGTGTCCTGATATATCAGATTAAGACTACTTCCGCTGTCCATAAGGACTCGGGTGAGATGGTATCCATGAATTATTGGGTCTAGTACCAAGGCCTTCTATTGCCGTTGGGTCTACTGTGTCCTGATATGTCTGTTGCGTCGGGGCCTTCTGTTGCCGTTTCGGGCTTCGGAAGTGCCGGGTCGCAGGTACTATTACCGCTACGGGCTAACCAGCTATCCTCGCCCACGCAAAAGTAGGTCATTAGTGCTGTAAGGGCTACCATGGACTTCAGCTTTTCTTGACCGAGGTGTGGGGCAAGCCATTCATCGCGGATGTTGTGTTTGAAGGCCGCTAGGGCTTCAGCGTCCGGACAGTCGACAATCTGGTTTTTTTTAATTAGGAACCTGCTCCAGAATTTCCTGGCCGCGTCTCTGGGCTGTTGGACTATATGACTGAGGTCATTGGCATCCGGAGGCCGAACATAAGTGCCTTGGTAGTTGTCTCTAAATGTGTCTTCCATGTCTTCCCAGCTTCCAATAGATTTTTCTGGGAGGCTGTTTAACCAGTGCCTAGCTGGCCCCTTAAGCTTTAGGGGATATTTGATGGCGTGTAGATCATCACCGGGAGCCATGTGAATGTGGAGCAGAAAATATTCAATCCATACTGCGGGATCTGTTGTGCCATCATATGATTCGATGTTCATGGGTTTAAACCCTTCAGGGAACTCGTGCTCCATTACCTCATCGGTGAAGCATAGGGGCTGTGCAGCGCCTCTATATCGGGCCATGTCACGACGCAGTTCGGATGGAGTCCGTATGCGGTTTTCAGCCCGGGGTTGGTTATGCTTATCGCACCAGGCTCGATAGCCCTCCTCTCGCACCAGAGCACGCCCCCGTGGTCCATAGATTGACCTGGTCTGACCTACTTTATTTTCTAGGTCCTATCGTAGGTCGTATGTGTATCCCTGAGCTGTTGTTTCTCTGCTTTTACGGCAAGGTGGTGTGGGTTGGTGTTCTGCTTGAGTTGTTGTTCTGTACCGGCCACATGGTGGTCTATCGGGCCCGCCAGCCGCATTATGCACGGGTGGTATGGGCTCCAACGCCTCATCGTCAAATTGGGGTATCCTTCGGGTAACTAATTTTTGGTTTCTTGAGGCCGTATTCTTCGGCTGCCAGGACATTAGTCCATCTATCGTTGAGCAGGTCTTGGTCAACTTGAAGCTTTTGTTGTTTCCTTTTTAGGCTTCTAGCCATGGCTATTAGCTGGTGCTTGAAGCGCTGCTGTTCGAGGGGTTCCTCTGGCATGATAAAATCATCATTGCCAAGGCTCATATCGTCTTCAGAGAGTGGCACATAATTGTTGTGCTCCGAGTCATTGTTCCCTGTTTGTTCATTAGGGTCAACTTGCCCGTCCTCCCGATCATCCTGTTCGGATGTTGGTTCGATGGGGTCTTCTTGGTCTTTGGCATTCTCCGAAGTATCATTGTCTTCGGTGCTAGTATTGTTGTTCTTGCCGCGACGCGATTTAGAGCGGCGCCGCGGACGTCGATGTTTTGTCGGTATCTCAGGAGGTTCGTCCTCGACCGGGTTTTTCTCATCATCGCCATCGCCGTTTTTAGTCGTATCCACCATGTATACGTTATACGAGGAGGTGACCGCCAACGTCCGATGACCGAAAGGTTTTGGGCCTGCTCCTCTCCGGCATCGTCGTCCATACCGTCGATGTCTTCGGAGGCGTAATCAAGCATGTCGGTTAGGTCCTCGACAGTGGCTATGAAGTGGGTGGTGGGTGGGAAGTAAAATTCCTTATTTCCATCCCCTAGTCCGGGCTGGACGTGATTCAGAAGTGGTTCCTCTATGATGACAAGGGATCACATTAGGTCCAAAGTCTTGTTTAAGAGTAGGGTTTGGATAGGGTCGTTAGTTTCTGTGCCGAGCTCGCATGACGCGGGCCTGCAGGGTTCGGAAGTAGTATCCAGAGAAGAGTCTGGCCTTGCAATGATTGTCGACGATTCTATTATCTCGGTGTTGAGCTCTAAGGCCGCAGAGAGTCCGACAGGCTCTAGACTCCCGTCTTCGGACCTGATGAGGCGCTCCGGATCTAAGGCCAAAGTGATGGGTGAGGCCGCGAACCCTTGGAAGATCAAGTCTCCTCGGATATCAGCGGCATAGTTCTGATTTTCAAAACTGATCTGCTGACCAGGGGCGTAGTTGTTAATTTGCTCCAGATGGCCAACCGAGTTGGCCCATAGTGCGAAGCCGGCAAACACAAAAATCTGGCCAGGGAGAAAGATCTCCCTCGCAGCAGTGTTGTTGTAGATGATTGGTGGAACCATCAAGCCTTTTGACGACGACCTAGTGGAACTCTCAACGAAGGCACCAACATTGGTGACAAAACCGGCAGATTTCGGGTAGGGGGTCCCGAACTGTGCGTCTAAGGATCGATGGTAACAGGAGATAGGGGACACGATGTTTACCCAGGTTCGGGCTCTCTTGATGGAGGTAATATCCTACGTCCTGCTTGATTGACTTTGATGAGTATAGGGGTTACAAGAGTTGATATACCACGAGATCGTGATGGCTAAACCCTAGATGTCTAGCCTATATGATTATGATTGTGTCTAGCCTCTACAGACTAAACCCTCCGGTTTATATAGACACCGGAGGGGACTAGGGTTGTACAAAGTCGGTTTTCAGGGAAAGGAATCTTCATATCCACATGCTAAGCTTGCTTTCCACACCAAGGAGAGTCCCATCCAGACAGTAGGGAAGGCCTTCTATCTTGTATCTTCACGGCCCATCTATTCGGCCCACATCACGTAGCCCAGATACCCAAGGACCCCATAATCCAGGACTCACTCACCCGACCTGTCAAACAGAAAGTCCGGAAGTAGGCCTTGGAAAGGCAGCAGTTTATTGCGGAATAGATCAAGAAACATGAAGCAGCTGGTTTCATAAGAGGAGTGCTACACCCCACATGGTTGGCAAATCCAGTGGTGGTCCGGAAGGCTAACGAGAAACGGAGGCTTTGCATAGATTTCACAGACCTCAACAAGGCTTGTCCGAAGGACCCATTTCCCTTGCCGCGCATCGATCAGATTGTGAATTCGACTTCGGGCTATGCTTTTCTTTCCTTTTTCGATTCATATTCTGGATATCACCAGATCATCATGTCCAAGGAAGAAGAAGAGAAGACGTCGTTCATCATGCCTTGTGGTACGTATTGTTTTATCTACATGCCATTCGGATTAAAGCGTGCCGGGTCTACTTTTGCAAGGGCAGTCCAGATCGGTTTCGAGCCACAGCTACACAGAAATATTGATGTTTACATGGATGATATTGAAGTCAAGACCAAGGACATAGCAACCCTTATTCAGGATTTAGAAGAGACATTTGCCAATCTGTGAAAGATCAACTTGAAGCTCAACCCGGAGAAGTGTGTGTTTGGCGTTCCCTCCAGCAAGCTACTTCGGTTCTTTGTATCCCATCGGGGGATCGAATCCTACCCCAACAAGATTAAAGCTATCAAGCAGATCCAAGCGCCAAGGATAGTCGAGGATGTGAGGCACCTAACAGGATGTGTTGTTGTGCTAAGCAGATTCATTTCCATGTCTGCCGAGCGTGCCCTGCCGTTCTTCAAAATCTTGAAGAAGGCAGGGCCCATGAAGTGGACTCCAGAGGCAGATGCAGCTTTGCAAGAGTTGAGGACCAACTTATCCTCTGTGCCCACATTGGTTGATCCCAAACCAACAGAGCCGTTGCTGCTATACTTGGCAGCAACCAACCAAGTGGTTAGCGCAACCTTGGTGGTACAATGAGAGATGGATGAAGCAGAGAGTGAGCAAGGACAGGCACAGCCAGAGAGGGATCATGACATAAATGAGCATGGCAGCGAGGGCAACCCCAAGGACACAGCAAGGAAGAAAGTGGTGAAGCGCCCAGTGTACTTTGTCAGCTCCTTACTACAGGGGGCTAGATCCAGGTACTCTGGCATGCAAAAGTTGATCTTTGGTCTCATCATGGCCTGAAGGAAACTACGCCACTACTTCCAAGCCCACCAGATTACGATTGTCACTCGCTTCACGTTGCAAAGGATACTCCAAAACCCTGAGGCTACCGGTAGGATAGTGGAGTGGACTTTGGAGCTATCCAGTTTTGGTTTGAAGTATGAGAGCACGTCAACAATCTAGAGCATTGCATTGGCAGAGTTTATTGTAGAATGGACGCCAACCCCTAATGAGGAAGTTCCACAAATAGTTATCCCAGGCAAAGAATCACCCCAAGAATGGATTATGTATTTCGATTGTGCCTTTTCCCTAGAAGGTGCTGGAGCTGGCGTGCTTCTCATCGCCCCCTCCGGGGAACACTTGAAGTACGTCGTCCAAATGCATTTTGCCCGGGAAGAGGCAACCAACAATATTGCAAAGTATTAAGGGCTCCTTGCCGGGCTCAGGATTGGGAATTAAGAAGCTGATCATTCGAGGAGACTCGGCTTGTGGGGAGACAAGTCAACAAGGATTACCAAAGCCCACTGATGGAGGCATACGTCGAGTAAGTGAGAAGGTTGGAGGAACGCTTGGACGAATTGCAAATAGAGCATGTACCCCGTGCAGAAAACGGTATAGCTGAACATCTGTCAAAGTGTGCTGCGCAAATGCTTCCTATGGAACCAGGGACTTTTGTTCTCCATCTTACTCTGCCCTCCGTATACCCAGCAACAATGGCCCGGAAAAGGAGAAAGTTGGACTCTCGTAAGCCTCTCCTGGTAGAGCCCTCCGCTCCTGGCAGAGACCCTGGCGGCAACAACTCCTCACCACCTGCCGGACCGCATCCTCCAACCAGGCCCATGGCCTTCGCGTACGAGGAATGTGGCCCCGCAGCAGAGGAGGTGCCGCTAGTCCTCGTTGCCGAGCCTCGGGCTCCAACTTTGGCAAGGCACATAGTCCACTTCCTCCAAACCGGAGAGCTTCCCGGTGACCAAGATGAAGCTGAAAGAGTAGCCCGGAGGGCCGGTATATATAAGTGTGTTGACAACACTATGTATAGAAGGAGGTCCAACGTCGTGAAATTGAAGTGCATCTGCCAGGAAGAAGGAAAAGAACTACTGGCTGAGATACACAACGGCATGTGCGGCACCCACATTGGATCGAGGGCATTGGTTGGGAAAGCATTCCGGCAATGATTCTATTGGCCCACGGCCCTCCAAGATGCGGTTGAGCTAGTCACCAGATGTGAAGCATGCCAGTTCCACTCCAAGAATATACACATGCCTGCCCAAGCTCTTCAAACAATCCCTTTAACATGGCCATTTTTGGTCTAGGGGCTCGATATCCTCGGCCCCTTCCCCCAAACAATCGGGGGCTTTGAACTCTTGTTCGTTGCGATCGACAAGTTTACAAAGTGGCTGGAAGTGACTGTCATGAGAAAGGTGACCGCACAGTCAGCTATCAAGTTGTTGAAAGAATTGGTGTGTCATTTTGGAGTACCGGCAAGGATCACTACCGACAATGGCACCCAGTTCACGAGTCATGCCTTCATGCAATATGTTCATTCCCTCGGAAGCAAGATCTCATTTGCCTCTATCGCTCATCCCAGGAGCAATGGGCAAGCTGAGAGGGCGAATGCTGAAGTGCTACGAGGGCTCAAGACAAGAACCTTTGATAAGCTACAGATGCACGGTAGGCAGTGGATCGACAAGCTGTCGGTAGTCCTCCGGTCCCTCAGAATGACACCAAATCGGGCTACCGGGCAGACTCCCTTCTCCCTAGTCTATGGGGCTGAAGCAGTTATCCCCACGGAAGAGATTTACGGGTTGCCTCGAGTGCTTGCCTACGATGAAGTAGTGCAAGATCAGCACCGGCGTGATGAGGCCGGGATACTCGAGGAGAACCATCTCCGGGCTACTACGCGTGTTTCATGCTATTAGCAAGCCCTGCGTCACTATCATAGCCGTAGGGTTCATGCCTAGTGTTTTGAGGAAGGCGACCTTGTCCTTATGCACATTCAGTCCACCAAGGGTACAACAAGCTGACGCTGAAGTGGGAAGTCCCTTACCGGGTAGTACGAGTTACCAGACCTGGCACAGTCCGTCTGGAGACCGGAGATGGCATTCAATTATAAAACTCAAGAAATATTGAGCATCTCTGCAAGTTCTACCCGCAAGGCGCGACTGTCGGTCCCTGCCCGACAACCACCCATTTGTACAGGACTTGCCTCAGTTGCATGTAACCCCTTGTACAAAGCTAGGTGATGAACCCGAGCAACAGAGAAATGAACGAAGCGCGGGGGCCCCGAACCAAGTTGCATGCATGCATGAGCATTCCAAGAACACTGCATAAGCATTTCATAAGCATCTACATATGCATATAGATAGGACCGCATCTTGCATCATTCCCATTTGCATCAAGCTGCAGGTTCCTACCGTGAACCTAGCCTCTACAAGGAGTTGGGAAGATGGAACAAGCACCGCGACCCCCGGCAAGCCAAACAGATAAGTTCCACCTCTTGTTCGTTAGTGTTCTACAAGCTAGATACTTGTGCATGAGGAAACCTCGCCACTCTTCGACACTTAGGTGATCCCACCCTAGGCTCGAACATTGCTTTGGCCAGGGTGGTTGCTGTGGCGTTTGGTAAGAAGGAGTTGGCGGGGGGCTGGAATGTTTGTTTTTTTCCCGGTAGGATCAGTCCCCCGGCAACAAATGAAAAGGGGTACCGGCAGGATAGCATGCCGGGAAAAACTCGTTTATTTACAATAAAGAGGAATCTCACCTCTGCATGGACATATACATGCACAAGCTCCCGGCAATGTTTGTCTTTTTCATTATTATGCTTATCATACAAGTACTAGCCTTACAGGACACAAACATGGACTCGAGAGATTACATTATTTGAATTAAAATTTGGCAAATACCTACATGTTTAAGATTGGAAAAGGATAAGTGCCTCGTGATGCCTTTGCCCCTATCCATCTCCTTCAGGAAGAGGTCGAGGAGGCCGGCAGCGGACCCAGCTGGGATTCGGTGCCTCCCCACGATCAAGATGGCGCCGTTCCCCGGCGGGGAGGAAGAAACCGGAGTGCAGGCATGAACGATGATGTTGTCGGAGGACCATATAGGGGACACAGAGTCACCGGCAAACACGACTTTTCGGAACAGTTGTCCTCGTTCTTGACACGCCGTGGGTCGCCGCTGCCGTCCGCATCACTACCACAAAAAGACCTCAACACGGCAGCCACGTCGGACACCATGCTCCCTAGGATATCCCACATAGAGCTTGGTCGTCCCCAGCTGCCCTTTTGTCAGAAGTCCTCGCACGTTCCGAGGATGTGTATGGGAGCGAATAGCCCTCCTGCATGACAAGAGGACGATGCCTAGGAGGAGCCAGATCCGCCTTTGATGGCCATTCTTTTTCTTGAGTCCTTCCCAGCACAGCATTGAGAAGAAGAATGGGGAGCAACCGACTACCACGCGCCATACCCACTACGGGCCTTGACATGGTGTCTCCCGCTTACCCTACCACTAGAATC
This sequence comes from Triticum aestivum, assembly GCF_018294505.1. Taxonomy (NCBI): domain Eukaryota; kingdom Viridiplantae; phylum Streptophyta; class Magnoliopsida; order Poales; family Poaceae; genus Triticum; species Triticum aestivum. Next base: position 248,998,957 of record NC_057809.1, read on the forward strand.
AAGGCTACGGCCGGCCCGGTGGCCGGCACACCGGAGTCGCCACCTCCGGCGTTGTCACCGTGCCGCCTGAGTGCCCTCTTTGGATCTGTGCAAAGCTTCAGAATGGAGCCCGGGGCCTGGCCCCAGGCTCTCCCCTTCAACATAACCAACAAGAATCATAAAATGGAGGAGAAGAAGCACATATACGAATGACTCTACCCTCCCTACGCCCCTTATTTCATAGGCAGGCCGGGGAGAGGAGCCGTTCCCTCAACAAGAGGCTGCCATCCCCCTCCGCCAATTCAAGAAGACCGGGCCCTCGCCTTGATAATCTCTCGCGCCACACGCCTCCGTTACCTACCCCGCGCGATGCATGCCACATACTTGGCTGAGGATAAGGGTGTGGTGGGAAGAGCGAATTGACAGTTTCCACCCCGTGCGTTAAAGTCATTCACGGGCTATTACCAGGGCGGCCCCACCACTATTGGCTTTACACGACACGCCGTGAAATCAGAAACTGGTCAGGAATCATGATTAATGAATAAAGCAAAGAAGACCTCAAGAGGCCATCCACTTTAGCACACTCGCTTGTGCACTAATTAGGCTCTACCCTGACGATGCTCGGCAGCGCATTCGGGGCAGGCCCGTGGGCTTCTGTTGGTACAACAAACCATGTGTCTATTGCCCAGACTATGCACAGTCAGGGGAACGAGATTGCAACACCAACCCGTAACAGAGTACAAGAAACTGAGATCCTTGAAGGACCAACATGCAGCTCAAGAGGACGAAGGTCAAGCTAGAGAAGCAAGATGCCGCCAGGAGAAAAGCCTCCCTTGCCGGGCAGGCGAGCTTGGCGAAGGTGGGGCACCCTCCGGAAGAAAGCATCCAAGACGTCTCGGCAAGGCCTGCCGGGATTCACCAAGGAAAAACCACCTCACCAACTACTCCGCCACGACCCACGTCATCAATCAGTGCAGTGTCAAGTCGCAAAGTGACTGAGTGGCAACCATTCACCACATGGCAGCCTTTCTCTATAGGAAATACCTATGAGCGACACCCGTCCTGCGACGTGTCAAGCAAGTAGGTGCGGAGCTAGCAAAACAGCCCGGCAAGGATTGTCGGGCAAGCGACGACGTGAAGTTGAGCGGTGCATTTAATGTGCCCCTGTAAGCCTGTAGAGTTAGGTATGATAGCATTGTTTGCTATCTTATCAGCGCATAATGACCACCTTGCCATTGTGCTGACCCCTTAATCTATAAAAGGAGGCCCGTGCCAACTGTAGAAAGGGTTAGAAGGTTGGACACCACACACTCATATGCGCGTAGCCACTCTCGCTCCGAGGCAACCCTGCCGGGCAAGTGTATTGCGCTCCACCACCATCAATCCAGCAAAGCAGGAGTAGGGTTTTACGCCTCGCGGCTGCCCAAACCTGGGTAAAATTGCTTGTGTGATCTCTGTCGTGCTTCCCCATGCTCGTCTTCTCTTTGTGCAACATGACACCCCCTGCCGAACTAGCAAGGGACCCTTGGTCCCATATGTGGTCATGGTTTCCCACAACAATGCTCAAAATCAGAGGGGTATTAAAAAGCATATTGGATCTCAAGATATAATCTTCCACCAAACAAACCATATAGTAATCAACTAAAAGATGTAATCAACAGTACTAGTCACCCACAAGTACCAATCTATAGTTCTGGTACAAAGATTGAACACGGGAAGTTCCCACGGCGGAACCGCTCTGCCGGAGGGAATGCTCCTGCCCAAGTTCCGCCTCGAGATGGCGGCGCTTCATCCCGAAAGTGCTTGCCTTATTTTTTCTAGGTCAAAATGACTTATATACCAGAATATGGGCATCGAAGGTGGGCTGGGCTGAGCACAACCCACCAGGGCGCGCTTGGGGGCCCATGCATGCCCTGGTGTCTTGTCCTCACCAGCAGGCCCCCTCCGATAGTTATTTGCTCCGATATTTCTTATTTATTTGATAAAAATTCCTTGTGATGTTTCAGCTCATTTGGAGTTGTGCAGAATAGGTAGTCTAACATAGCTTTTTCAGGTCCAGATTTCCAGCTGCCGGAATTCTCCCTCTTTGTGTGTACCTAGCAAATTATGAGAGAAAAGGCATTAGAATTACTCCAAAAAGCATTATTATGCATAAAAACATTATAAATAAAAGTAGGTAAACATGATGCAAAATGGACGTATCAGGGATTCGATCACGGAGCGCTTCTACATCAACCATATTGCCCTTCCGATGAAGCGTGAGTAGTTTACCACATACCTACGGGTCCATAGCTAGTAGCTAGATGGCTTCTTCTCTCTCTTTTATTCTCAATACCATGTTCTCGTTGATGTTCTTGGAGATCTATTCGACGTCATAATTTTTTGGTGTGTTTGCCAAGATCCGATGAATTGTGGATTTATGATCAGTTTATCTATGAATATTATTGGAATCTTCTCTGAATTCTTATATGCATGATTTGATATCTTTGTAATTCTCTTCGAACTATCGGTTTGGTTTGGCCAACTAGATTGCCTTTTCTTGTAATGGGAGACGAGCTTAGATTTGGGTTCAATCTTGCGGTGTCCTTTCCCAGTGAGAATAGGGGAAGCAAGGCATGTATTGTATTGTTGCCATCGAGGATAAAAAGATGGGGTTTCCATCATATCACTACTATAGGATGCTACTAACGCGACACTATGATCAGAGACCAGTCGATGAAACTATGTGCGATGCAATAATTGCAAACGATGGTGTAAAAAACCTGTCAAAAGGTGCAAAATGTGTGCGATGGCGGATGCATCAAACACGGTTCAGATTTTAGTTGCATGTGCGATGCAGGGCATATGGTTCAGTTCAATTAACTGTTTGCAATGAGGAGGAACAAAAGAAACAGGCATCTAGTTGAAGATGTGTGTGATATACAGCATACGGTTCATTTGGATAACTATGTGTGATTAGTGACACAAAAGAAACGGTCAACCGAAACAGGGTGTGTGTGATATACAGCATGCGGTTCACTCGGATGAACTGTTTGCTTTGAGCCAAGAGAACAGAAATGGTTCAATATAACAAGAGTGTGTGATACGCGGCAAACAGGTCTGGAATTAGAAATGTGTGCGAAGACTGATAATAACATAGACGATTGCTGCTAATAAGCCATGTGTGTTGTGGCCAAATGCTTGGTGCTCTACAATTGTCAGCGGTTGATGAAATCATAACCGATGGGTTCCCCAGTATGGTCCATGTGCGATGTCATTGCACAAAGAACAATAGCATATGTACTTATAACTTATAAGGACTTGATTCCATAAACAGATTGAACATCCAATTACATATGTGGCTAGTACACACATGACCTTTGCACACACCAAAGTACGTTCCAAAATGCCTAGGAAACTCAAATAATGCATAAAAAGGCAAAATGAACCGTGAATAATTTCATATTTTTAGGATGATGATACTATAGTTGCATGTTGCCTCTGTAAAATAAATCAAGGCGGGAAGAGAGAGTGTATGTCATTTCGCACACACAGGTGACAAGGTCCCTCTCGGAACCATGAGCCTTTTTGAGAGAAGCTCCGGTTTTTAAGAAGTTTGTACCAAAACTTGTTCCAAATTGGACTATTTTTACCATAGCATGTTGGTGCTATGACATAACACCATGCCAAGTTTCATAATTTTGAGGTGAGTTTTGGATTTACAGTAATTTTAAAACCAGGTTTCTCAATGTTTACTATCAGGTCATCACTGCACTAGATAGGCTTTTTCCTCGTGCGTCCCAAATGATAAATCCAAATCTGTCACTACCATGTAGCTTTTCTTATTAAGAATTACAACCCATTTGGTGTGCAAGCTGAAAATAAGTTTGTGGGTGCTAAGAACTTGCGGTTCTGTAATGAACAAAGATCTCAAGGATCCCGCAAGAGTGATGTTCTTTCCCTATGTTGTGAACGCTTATAATATTTATGTCTTAATTGAAGAAATGGCAAGCCATTGGCCCAGTATGAAAGAAAATATGGGTAAAAGCCGAGTTGAAAAGGGCAACAATATCTAACTCTAGCAAACAAACAGTACAAAAGCACGAGGGTTAATTGCTTATCAGGTTTAGAAAAAATCCAGATTGAACAGGACAATGACATCTAACTCAACCAAAGTTTTCAGCAGTCACAATCAAATGGATCGATCTTATCCATAAAATAAAGATCCCGGCCAAGAAATTCTACTGGTCCATGATGACAAGCTGTTGTAAATAGAAGCCGAGCACGATCAGAAGCCCATAGGTCCACCTGAAACCTCTTTTCATGCTGCTCAACACTTGCAGTCGTAAGAAATTTGTTGTCAAAAACTTAGTCCTCACGCACAATAGTGCCCTCGCATTCAACATGAAGAATGTAACAAAGCTAGTGTTTTCATTGTTGGATGCATATCCTTCCAGCGTTGCTATCTTAAAACGAATATCATGAGATCTGAGAAAATCCTGGTGCTTCTTGAACCATCGATTGGTTATACCTTCTCGTCCATGTGTTAGTGCCTAAATATAGATGAAGGTTGAAAACAGTTAATGTATAAAAAAGATTATGTTGAAAGAGTGATAGCTGAACGATTAATTATAGTACATTATATGTGGGCTTTCAATGTGACGTGAAATCATCACCTTTATATACAAATTCTCCAGACATGGAAAGCATTGCAGCAAGCTAATAATCATATTCAAATCAAAACACCACATACTGATATGTAAGGTCTTGATAGAATCCACCACCACTGATATGATGGACAAGCTCTTCATTGAGCATAGAACATAATATTAGTACCAAAAGTGTACTCCAAGATGATACTTAACTTAAGCGCACAAATGAAAAAAAGCAGTTTACAAAAGTTTGCGTGAATAATATACAATACCTCAATAGGTGTGGAGCCAAACACCATCTTGAACCATCTAAAAGGATCGCGAATTGCACCCAAGGTCTCTAGTTTAGGCGGAGAGACTACAATTATTTGCGAAGGTACTATAACAGGATCAAGGAGAAACCTTTGAAGTGAAGGGGCATCTTCGATGATGAGATCATGCCAAAAAACAAATTCCCATGCTTACAAGGTGGGGTGACTTTACTTTAAGACAACGGATACGAATTTCCATTCCAAAAACAAGCGGCAAGCGCTCCAGGGCAGGGAAGCTGGAGTGGATGATGCTGTGCAGTGCATCCTCTAATAGATCAACCACCACAAGAGCAAGTTTTTTTAGTAGTGGGAGTCGAAGCATTTGTACCATATTGTCTGCTAGATGGCACTGGGCGAAGGTGGCAGTGTGGATAGAGGAGGAAAAGCATGAGATGGACATCGGTGTCAGCGTTCTGGGAACGAGGATCCCCAGACTTGCCTGCATGCGGCCCACGGCGTGGCTCCACCAGCGGCCCTGTGCGGCCCATCTTCACCAGCAAGCACTCAAGACCCTTGCGAGGTGCCAAGCCTCACGAGGCAAACGACTCAAGACCTCCTTGGGGGCATCCTCACCAGGCTGGCACGTGAGGGGTGGAGAGATCAAGGCAGGGGAGACCTCGCGAGGTCCCCGTGACGTAAGCCATGACAACCAAGGCCAGGCGGGCGCCAGTGCGCGCAATGTCCTTGTTTCCTCTTTGGTGCTAAAGAGGCAAGATCAGGCGCGGAGTCCCGAGGCATCAAGCAAAGGTTTCCATATCGGTGTAACAAGACCAAGATCAGCAGGACGGCAGGACGGAGGTCACCGTGGAGCCCAAGACGGCGTCACCACTAGAGCCTTTGGCAGGCAAAGACTACTTTTGTCCGGATAACTTGTACTAGCTGTCCCCCTTCAAACCTGGCCGTTGTGGGAACCCTTCCCGCTCAATATTTGGGAAGAGGACCAAGGCATCTATAAATGGGACTAGCCACCACCATCATTCAGACCAGCAGACACCACACAAGCTCGCCAAGCCCAAGAACACCTCTCCTCAAGAGGCCATTCTTCCCCTTGTAACTGTTCATCCTCATCCCACGAGGCAATCCACCACACCAGACTGGAGTATGGTATTACACCGCAACGGTGGCCCGAACTAGTATAAATCTTGAGTCCCTTTGTTCTGCGAGTTCAACGCGCTAAGACTTGAGATTGTGGTGAGGGCAAGATCTAGAGGGGGAGAGATCTTCGTGCGCACCCCAGTGTTCGAACCTCAAGGGTTTTGTCGGAACCCGATATCCAACATTTGGTGCACCAGGTAGGGGGTGCGCTGAAGCTCCGCCTCTCCGCTTGCTTCGTCCAGCTTGATGGTGGACGCTACCCCTTCCGCTAGGCCGGCGTGCGACTGCAGATGCGCCGCGGGCGTCCGGGCCTTCACCCACACCTTGCGACAGGTGCGCTCGCCACACAACTTCAAGCCAGAGATGCCACCCTGCTACGATGACGCGGCAGATCCGGCGGCCTTCTTGCAGGCGTATGAGCAGGCTGTCCTCAAAGCCGGAGGCGATGACCTGGTCATGGCCAACCGGTTCATCCTGGCCCTGGCCGGCTCGCCACGCGCCTAGCTACTTAGCCTGCCGGGATCTTCGGTGACCTCCAGGGAGGAACTGTGCGGTCTCTTCGTCGTGCGCTTCGCGGCACCGGTGCCCCTCACCATCGGGGCCCTCCTCGGCGGCTCGCAAGCACCACCCTCGGACCATCACACCAAGCCATTCTTTCCCATATTAGCACCGCCTCCACGCGCCAAGGAGCTCCCGCGGGTTGGGCGGCTCCCAAGGCCGACCTAACCTTCGACGCGGGGGATCATCCTGCCACCACCATTGGATCGGGGCGTACTCCCAATGTTGTGCATGCCCACCATCAGTAGCGTAGCCGTGACCAAGACTCTCATCGACGGCGGCGCCGGTCTCAATGTGCTCACTGTGGACACTTTCAGCCTTCTCCACGTACTACTTCAATGGCTCCGACCCAGCAAGCCCTTCTCGGGGTCGGCGGTGGCTCCGCTAGCCCGTTGGGGCAGATCCGCCTCCCGGTGACCTTCGACACCCGCGACAAATACCGCACCGAGCTGATCGACTTCGACATCGCCCGCTTCGGCCTCCCGTACAATGCCATCCTCGGGTACCCGGCTCTAGCCCAGTTCATGGCTGCGACCCATTTGGCAAAGACTTCCTCACCGTGGTTGGGGATACCAAGGAGGCCCTAGCGGTGCTCAGGTGCATCCTCAAAACCACCGCGGCGGCACGACCGGGCAACGAGGCCATCCTAGGGGCTAAGGAGGCCGCTCCAGCAAATAATAAGCAGATGTTCACTCAAGATCGGGCCGAAACCAAGCAGGTGTCGGTCGAGCAAGATGGGTCCTCGGGAGCCACCTTCATCATAGGCGCAGACCTTGACCCAAATCAAGAGGAGGCACTGGTGAAGTTCTTGCGCGTGAACAAGGATGTGTTCTCCTGGGAACCCAAGTAGCTAGTGGGGGTCCCAAGAGGGGTGATCCAGTATCACTTAAGGGTGTGCCCCAATGTGCGCCCCGTGAAGCAGAAAGCGTGGCGACAATCCACGGAGAAGCAATCCTTCATCATACAGGAAACCCGCAAGCTGGAGGCAGCGGGTGTTATTCGCGAGGTTCAGTACCCCGAGTGGCTGGCGAACCCTGTCGTGGTACTGAAGAAAGGCGGGAAGGAGGGCATGTGTTGACTTCACCAACCTCAACAAGGCTTGTCCCCAAGACCCGTTCCCGCTCCCGCGCATCGATCAGATTGTCGACTCCACCGCCGAATGCGACCTTCTATGATTCGTAGACGCATTCTCGGGTTATCACCAGATCAACATGGCGGTGGAGGATGTGGGGAAGACGACCTTCCTCACCCCATGTGGGGTATACTGCTACACTTGCATGCCATTCGGACTGCGCAACGCAGGAGCAACCTTCCAGTGGCTTATGCACATCGCCTTGGGATGGCAGCTCGGGAGAAACACTAAGGCCTATGTCGACGTCATTGTGGTGAAGTCTCGGGAGGCGAGAACTTTGATTCAGGACCTAGAGGAGACCTTTGCGAGCATGCGCCAGGTGGACTTGCGGTTCAACCCGGAGAAGTGTGTGTTTGGTGTCCCTTCCGGCAAGCTGCTGGGCTTCCTCGTGTCCCACGGGGGGATCGAGGCCAACCCAGAGAAGGTCAAGGCGATAGAAGACACGAGCCCACCGCAAACTCTTAAGGAGATGCAGAAGCTTGCAGGCTGCATGAACTCGTTGGGGCGCTTCATCTCCAAGCTGGGAGAATGCGCCCTGCCGTTCTTCAAGCTGATGAAGAAGAAGGGCCCGTTCAAGTGGACCCCGGATGCCGATGAAGCGTTTCAAGACCTCAAGAGATACCTGACCAGCCTCCCAGTGATGGTGGCGCCTCGCCCTCACGAGCCCCTAGTGCTTTACCATGCCACCACTCCCTACTCCACCAGCGCAGCTCTGTAGGCGGTCCGGGAGGAGCGCCAGGCTAGGGGGCTGCTGCGCCATGTCGCATCACCAGCCGAGGTGATGCAAGACCCGGAGGGCACTACAAGGGCTGAATCAAGGCCAACGGGTGACCAGGCCCAGCACGACAGCATTCGCAGGCTGGCAGGGGCCCCAGCAGGCAACCGGCTCTTGAGGTCCCGTCATCTCAGGAGGTGCCCCAACTACCGGCAGGCACAAGCTCCATCAACGTTCCTGCCCTCATCGAGCACCCGATGTATTTCATCAGCACGATACTGCGGGATGCAAGGGAATGGTACCCCACGCCTTAGAAGCTCTTGCTCGTGCTTTTTGTGGCCTCATGCAAGCTACGACACTACTTCCAAGGTCACCCAATATAGGTCATCTCGGCCTACCCGCTGGAGAGGGTACTCAGGAGCCCAACGCTGATGGAAGAGTCACTGAATGGAACATCGAGCTGCAAGCATTCTAGCTAGAGTTCAGCACAACTAGGGTCATCAAGGGGGCCACGCTCGCTAACTTCATGACAGAATGGACTGATGCCCTGGGTTTGAAGCCGGCGAGGACCGATCTCTCTCACCTAGAAGTAAAGCACCAGATGGATGGGTCATGTATTTCAATAGCACGTTCACACGCCAAGGCGCGGGGGCTAGAGTAGTGCTCATCTTGCCTACTTAGGACAAGCTCTACTACGCCGTGCAGCTCTGCTTCCAGCAGGGCGAGAAGGTCTCCAACAACATTGCGGAGTGCGAAGTCCTCATCGCCAGCCTCAAGGCCGCGGTGGCCCTAGGGGTGAAGCGCCTCACCATCAAGGGCGACTCGCAGCTCCTCGTCAACTTCTCCAACAAGGTATACGAGCCGAAGGACGAACACATGGAGGCATACCTCGCGGAGGTACACAAAATGGAAAAGCATTTCCTGGGTCTAGAGCTGCACCATGTACCCCGTGGCACCAACAAGGAGGCCGACGACATCGCCAAGAGGGCGTCCAAGCGACAACCCCAAGAGCCTGGCGTCTTTGAGGAGTGGCTCTTCAAGCCATCGGCAGCACCTCCGCTCCCCGGAGCCGGCGTAGCCTCGGGAGGAACTCCCCCAACCACCTGCCTCGGGAGCCCCGGCCTGCGGCCCGACCTCGGGAGTGCGCCTACTCCTGGCGCGTGATCCTTTGGAGGGGTGCTGGACCAAGGAGTTCAAGGAATACCTGACGCAAGGGATGCTGCCAGAGAAGGAGGAGGATGCGGAGCCCGTAGCCCGACATACTACGGTATACTGCATCCAGGACGGTGAGTTATACAGGAAGCAGCCAAATGATTTTACCTTATGATGCATCTCTAGGGAATAGGGAAATGAGATGTTGGCTAACATACACGGTGGGGACTGCGGGCACCACTCGTCATCATGGACCCTTGTCGGTAAAGCATTCCGTAGTAGGTTCTACTGGCCTACGGCTCTCAACGACGCTATCGAGCTGGTGAAGTCCTGCGAGGCCTGCCAATTCCACGCAAAGTAGATCCATCAGCTAACTCAGGGCCTCCAGACCATCCTGCTCTCGTGGCCGTTCGCAGTATAGGGGCTGGATATCTTAGGACCATTCCCTCGAGCGCCTGGGGGCTACCGCTACCGCTACGTCACCATCGACAAGTTCACCAAATGGGCGAAGGTAGAAGCCGTCCGCACCATCCCGGCCGGATCTGCGGTCAAGTTCATCAAGGGTGTCGTAAGCGTGTTTGGGGTCCCTAATCACATCATTACTGACAACGAATCATAGTTCCCTAGCAATCTTTTCAAGGCATATTGTGCTTACCTTAGAACGCAGATCTTCTACGCTTTAGTGGCACACCCCAGGAGCAACGGTCAAGCCGAACGCACCAACGCGGAGGTCCTCATGGGCCTCAAGACCAGGACCTTCAAGAAGAAGCTTGAGGCTTGCGGCAAGGGCTGGCATGACGAGCTCCAGTCTGTGTTGTGGTCCATCCGCACCACCCCCACCAAGCCAACAGGCGAGACCCCATTCTTCCTCTTCTACGGAGCAGAAGCGGTTCTCCCTCACGAGGTCAAGCATTGCTCCCGCGCGGGTCCTGGTGTTCGACGAGACACAGCAAGACGCCATTCATGGGGTGGACCTTGTGCTAGGGTAGGAACACCGCCGTGAAGCCTCGCTTCGAGCAGCAAGGTACCAGCAGGCGCTGCGATTGTACCACTGTCGCAACGTCCGCTCCAGGACACTCGTGGTGGGCGATCTCGTCCTGAGGCGGGTGCTCTCCAAGGAAGGGTTGCACAAGCTCACGCCCATGTGGGAGGGCCCGTTTAAGATCGCCCGTGTCTCCAGGCCTGCGCCGCACGCCTGGAGACACAGGACGGGATCCCCATCCAGAACGCTTGGAACATCCTGCACCTCCGAAGGTTCTACCCATGAAGCAAGGCCCGGCGCCTGTGAAGTAAGGCCCTGTGCCTATGAAGATCTCCGCTCATGACACTCTCACATAAAAATCAGTGGGGCTGTACCCGCCCCGGAGTCTCAAGAGTGCCTCCCTTGGGCCTCGGGGGCTCCCTCCCATGTCTTAGTGGCAGCACTTAGCTCCGCACTAGTGAGAAGACAAGAATACTAGACTAGGTACCAGACGCGAGTTTTCATTTTCTTTCCGTATTTGGCTTGCCCCTTTTTATTAATGGTTGTTTGCATTCTGGCCTTTCTTGTCCTCTTTGTTCGATCGCCTTCCCCTCTGTTCTTCCTTGGATTTTTGTTTTGGTCCGTGCTCACCCTCGCATGCCTCGCGAGGGAGCTGGACAGGTGCCCTCATGGTGGTGTCCTCGTGAGCGTTTTTCTTGTTCTTCGCGAGGCACCCTCGCCCGAGCCCGCAAGCTGGCACACCTCTCTCAATCTGTGCCCCTCGGGTACCGCAATGCGAAGCACTGGGTCATGGCCGGCGGCGCCTGTGACCAGGATTCGGAAGAATAAGAGTTTTCGAACGAATTTTTGTAGTTCCCAGACGCCTTCCGAGCAAAGGAGGCCTCGCCAGGCACTGGGGAATGCGCGCCTTGCGAGGCGGAAACTACTTCAAGCACATCAAGCTAAGTTATCTCTACACACCCACATAAAACGTTGGTACCACAGCACGACGCATGGACGATACACATAACATAGCAACTCGGAAATTATGGTTCATTACACGCACCCGCAGGGCCCATACTTGTTTCTTCATAAACGTAGGAAGGAAAGAGCAAAACAAAAATGGTGCGTGCCCCCACAGCAGTTTGCGAGGGCGGATCCATGGCACTTCCCCGAGCTCAGCCAGATCCTTTCTCGCGCTTCACTGGAGCGCGGCGACGAGACGACCCACTGCCTCACTCGAAACGGGCACGACGGCGTGGAGGCTGGTCATAGCCGCCGCTGCTGGAGCTGTCGCTGGAGGAGGAGCCGCCGTAGCTGGACGAGACGTGGCCAGCGCCGAGGACGAAGCCACCTTCCTCCTCGTCATGACCATCACCAAGGCCGAGCACCTCGTCGCCGTCGTTGTCCTCGGGGCAGCACCCGACGCGGCGACAATCTTCCCAAAATACCCTCACGAAGAGGGTTGCGTCACCATTGTAGTTGAAGTGGAGGGCACACCGCCTAGTCCGCGCGCACAGGCAAACGTCTGCCAGCCGCGGGCCAAGGTCGCGTTGCCCGCGGTGGAGACTTCCACCACGACCCACGAAGCTCTGCTGCAGCAACCGTCGGCCTGCAGCCACAGACCGCCTGGACCTGTCGACGGCAGTTCGCCGAAAAAGTACCGCGGGAGCTGAAGCCAGGAGCCAGCCGGGTTCTCCGACCACATGATGAACTCTGACATCACCTCCACCGAATGGAAGCACGACCGAGGAGGCTGCGCAACCACGGCACACCTCACTTCATCAATGGGGCTGCCATGACCAGGGCGACTCCCGCCACGCGGGGGGAGGGGCGCCGCCGCTATGACGAGGAGCCACGGCGGGGGTCGCGGCATGCTTGCGTGGGCGACCACGCCCCCTCTTGGGTGGTGGCGAGCAGGTCCCCTCCTGTCAACCGAGGCCGTAGGCTGTTAGGGCCCGCGGCGCCCCACATTTGCCCCTTGGCTTCGCCACGAAGCCAAGTCCGAGCGCGCCTTGGGCCCGGGGGCTACTGTCGGCGTTTTGGGAATGGGGTCCCTAGACTTGCCTGCCTGCGGCCCACGACGTGGCTCCACCAGCGGCCCTGTGCGGCCCATCTTCACCAGCAAGCACTGAAGACCCTCGAGAGGGGCCAAGCCTTGCGAGGAGGACGACGCAAGACCTCCTTGGGGGCAGCCTCACCAGGATGGCTCGTGAGGGGCGGAGAGATCAAGGCAGGGGAGACCTCGCGAGGTCCCCATGACGTAAGCCAAGACAACCAAGGCCAGGCGGGCTCCACTGTGCGCAGTGTCCTCGTTTCCTCTTTGGTGCTGAAGAGGTAAGCTCAGGCACCGAGTCCCGGGGCATCAAGCAAAAGGTTTCCATATTAGTGCAACAAGACCAAGAGCAGCAGGGCGGCAGGACGAAGGTCACCGTGGAGCCCAAGACGGCGTCACCACCAGAGCCTTTGGCAGGAAAAGTCTACTTTTGTCAGGATAACTTGTACTAGCTGTACCCCTTCAAACATGGCCATTGTGGGATCCCTTCCAGCTAAATATTTGGGAAGAGGACAAGGTCCTCTATAAATAGGACTAGCCACCACATTAGCAAAGGGGGGAGGATCATTCAGACAACCAGACACCACAGAAGCTCTCCAAGCACAAGAACACCTCTCCTTAGGAGGTCGTTCTTCCCCGTGTAACTGTTCATCCCCAGCCCACGAGGCAATCCACCACACCACACTGGAGTAGGGTATTACACCGCAACCGTGGCCTGAACTAGTATAAATCTTGTGTCCCTTTGTTCTACGAGTTCGACGCGCTAAGACTTGAGATTGTGGTGAGGGCGAGAGCTAGAGGGGGAGAGATCTTCGTGCGAACCCCAGTGTTCGAACCTCAAGGGTTTTGTCAGAACCCGAAATCCAACAATTGGTGGTGAGGGCACAGATACATCGGTTCGTGTATGTTACATACATAGTCATGGTAGAACTCAAGCTACTGGAGTTTATCGAATTGACGGGATGTCAGCCAGGCGGCCACCATGCAAGGTATGTCCAGCTGGTAGCATGCCAGGATGCAGATGCGTTGAATGGAGCCCTCGTGGGAGGAGATGATGGCTCCGGGGAGTTCAGAATCATCATCGATAGAGAGCTAACGATAGTCGAGATTAAGCGGCACGGTGCACCATAGAGTGCGCCACCGAGATGCGAGGACTTGTGTGGGGCAGCCATCCTTGGTGGGGAGAAGGGAGGTGATCTCCCCAAGGATGTCGTCTAGGAGATCACTAATGCAGTCCACCAGAGATTCTACTGGTTCCTCAGGTCCAGGGGGGCGCTTCTGGCCGCACAATTGGGTCCAAGATCTACATCCGGCGGTGGCGCAGGCCGGAGCCTTATCGGTGTATATACCAATCAGAAAGAAAAAAATGGCACAACATGTATGACATTCAAAATCAATTCTCAAGATCAGGAAGGAAAAGGGCACAAACATATATGTAGGACATACAAAATCAATTCTCAAGATCTGGCCATGAATTATTAGCGCGCAAGCTAACCCTAGTCGGATTATTAGCAAAAATCAATTGTACAAAACAAACAATTAATCAGTAACTCTATACAGATGACATTCAAACAATCAATACACTACATGCATCTAACAGATTCTAATTG
>NC_057809.1:249013571-249016142 GCF_018294505.1 Triticum aestivum
AGAAAACACATACTATGTTTGCCTCATAAATGGGTATATAGATGACTAACCGGTTTTCTGTCGCAGTCGTAGTCGTTGCCGGAGTTGCTGTTGACCTATGGCTCCGGTTGGGGGGCACGACGGCGCCGACGAAGTCAAGGTCATGCTGCTGCCTACGCGAGACCTTGTCGACAGCGATGGCAACCAGTGTGCCCAACTTCACACGTTGCGCGGGTGCTTCACCAGCCATGGCGTTGCCACTCCCTCCGATTGTGCGCTTCGGTGGCATCCTCATACACTCCAGAGTCCGGACGTTGGTGACCACGGACCGGGGGTGCGGCTACCTATTATGGTCGGCGACTCGGGCGTGCAATTAATACAGACCAGTGGGAGCAGGGCAGGCTGCGGTCAAAAGCTATCCCGCCTCAAGGTGAGCCTGCATGGCGGACTTCTGACATTCCTACCATCATTTCACACAGCTACTCGCACACCTCCTGTCAATAAGCACACCTAAACACACGCTACCCGGTATGCTTGCGCGGCGGACTACTCGCATGCGTCCCGTCAACTCATGCCTGCTCGCACGGCACACGGGGCGTGTGGCAGCACGTATATTTTTTGGTTTATTTTCTGCCGCTTTACTGCTTAACTGAAGCATGGAACGGTCTAATGCACACGGTCTGAATAAATAATCCGTATGAGATACTGGTTGCTAGTTTTTATTAATCTCCTGTTCGTAAGAAGATTATATCAAAATAGGTCTCGTTGACGAAAAAATACGGTACCACAGTCTACTGGTGTCCATATATGACACCATGATAAGTTTCATGAATTTCAACTAAGTTTTGTATTTACTGAATTTAAAATAAATATTCTCAATATTTTGAAATATCTTGCATTGGGAAACATGGACGCAGGGACACATATGATTTTGCAAACCATTTTTGTAAGTGCATCTAGTGCCCCTTAGTGATTTTGGTGTATTGAAGACTTATAGGTTAAGGGACTAATGCGTTTGTGAGTGTACAAAGGTCTATAAGTCTATGAGGAGTTTGATATTTACAGAGAAAGTCGACCCCTAAAAATGAAGTTCTTCAACTGAAGACTTTGGATTTCTGAAGACTTTCTGAAGACTTTGAAAGTGAACAAATTGGTGTGACCTTGAAGACTTGGTATTCATTCGAGGAACATGAAGCGTGAAGACTTTTGTTTTCATAGTTTCATTTTCTCTTTCTTGAGTCATAGGAAACACCATACTATTAAAGGGGGTCGAGGAAATACTAAGGAAAAATTTCCATGTGATGCTCAACTCAAAATCCTACACTTACCAATCCCTTCGAGTGAAGCCATTGGAAATCTCATACAGTTCAGTCATATTCTTCAGTGACAGAGACAAAGTTCTTCAGGTCTCTGAGGAATTTGTTCTGACTGAGGAGTTAGGAATTCGCTAGTGCGGATTGCCTACACAGTGAGGAACATGATAGCCCTGAGGATTTTGCTACTCAAAATTCCGACTATTGTTGTGCTATGCACCAGCTGTCCCAAAATATCTATCCACCTAACGGTCATATCATTGAAGGGCATTTATGTCTTATCATGCCGGGCTGCTCCCTAGGCTATAAATAGCCGCCCCCTACAACCACGAGCTGGTTGGCAGCTCCGAGAGAAACTGACACTTGTCATTTGAGAGCAACCCATCCTCTGAGGACTTTGAGAGAAAATCATCGAGTGAGGAAAAACCCAAACACCTACAAACCCCAAGTGATTGAGCATCATTAAAGAGATTGATCCTGCGTGGATCCGACGCTTCTTCTAGATGGTTAGGCGTCATGGTCTAGAGCATCCAAGAGGAATTGTGGATCGCCGAGTGACCAAGTTTGTGAAGGTTTGGAAGTCGCCTGAAGACTTACCACGAGTGATTGGGAGAGGTCTGTGTGACCTTAGCTCAAGGAGAATACGGTGAGGACTGGGTGTCCTGAGCTGCGTGTTCAGGACTGGGTGTCCGGGACTGTGTGTCCTCGAGTTTAAATACTCAACCGCTCCAACTAGACGTACAACTGAGATAGCAGTTGGAACTGGTCTACCAAATCATTGTCTTCACCAAGCTTACTGGTTCTATTTCCTCGACTATTTCATTTCCTCATAACTGTGTTGTGTGCCTGTTCATATCTGTGTTTGAAGACTTCCACTGAAGACTTTCTCAATTTCCTTAGTTAAATTTGTTCAATCTATTTGTCTTCCTCCTGTGTTATCATGTGCTTACGCTTCCTGTACTCTGTGCCTGTCTTCATTTCATCATGATGACTATGCTTGTATTCTGTTATGTTTACGTTTGAGTACTTATTCCGCTGCTAGTAGTTCTTCACTAAGGAATTTCCTCACCGACAAATTCCTCAGTGAAGAATTTCATAAAAATCGCCTATTCACCCCCCCTCTAGTCGATATAACGCACTTTCAATTTTGGTGCACATGTAGCTCAAATTTGATTTTTGCACATTAAATACCTAGGAAATCAATCAATGTATAAAAACAATTGAATGATGTCTATTTGAAAAAAATAACACGACCACCTTTCGTCACATGTTCACTGCC